>NC_073303.1:378589104-378664104 GCF_027595985.1 Sorex araneus
GAGGAAGGAAGGAAGGAAGGAAGGAAGGAAGGAAGGAAAGGAAGGAGGAAGGAAGGAAGGAAGGAAGGAAGGGAGGGGAGGGAGGGAGGGAGGGAGGGAGGGAGGGAGGAAGGAAGGAAGGAAGGAAGGAAGGAAGGAAGGAAGGAAGGAAGAAGGAAGGAAGGAAGGAAGAAGGAAGAGAGGGAGGGAGGAGGGAGGAGGAAGGAAGGAAGGGAGGGAGGGAGGGGAGGGAGGAAGAGAGGAAGGGAGGAAGGAAGGAAGGCAGGAAGGAAGGGAGGGAGGGAGGAAGGAAGGAAGGAAGGAAGGAAGGAAGGAAGGAAGGAAGGAAGGAAGGAAGGAAGGAAGGAGGGAGGGAGGGAGGGAGGGAGGGGAGGGAAGGAAGGAAGGAAGGAAGGAAGGGAGGGAGGGAGGGAGGAAGGGAGGAAGGAAGGAAGGAAGAGAGGAAGAAAGGAGAGAGGAAGGGAGGGAGGAGGGAAGGAAGGAATACAGTTAAATCAACGCCGATTAAACCCTTGTACTGTGGCCACAATTCAGAGACTGAACTTTGACTCATGGGGGTCCGGATGCCCCAAAGTCTGATGGCGGGAGCGGGGGGAGGGAGAGGGCTGTGAGAGATACTCGGGAAACCCTCCCCTCCATCCCCCTTCGGAGGCCGAGACAGCTGCACATGTGGCCCCCGGCTGCCCTGGACCTTCATACTTCCTGAACCCCCACAGCGGGGACAGCTCCCCTCCCCCCCAGCAGGCCTGGGGCTCCTCAGCTCTACAGCGAGATGGCATGGGACTCAGAGCCCACCCGCACACCCTCTGCTCCCCCCACCCGCCC
The DNA here is from genome assembly GCF_027595985.1 of Sorex araneus. NCBI lineage: Eukaryota > Metazoa > Chordata > Mammalia > Eulipotyphla > Soricidae > Sorex > Sorex araneus. The sequence continues at coordinate 378,589,930 of NC_073303.1, forward strand.
CTGGCCAGCCTCCTTCCGTCAACACTGCCCTGGGGCACTTCCGGAGACCCTGGAGGGCAGGAAGACGCTGCCAGAACTTTCCAGACACAGATCTCCCCTCCTCTCCCCTGCGGACCCCTGGACCACAGATCTGCCGAGCCTTTAGGGTAGGGCCCCCTGTGTGCGCGAGACTCGTCGAAACCATGAGCAGAGCAATACCGGCAGGGTTCCGGGGCGCCCTCGGACCCAGGCCCTGAGAGGTGTGGGCCTGTAAAAGACTTTACCGGGGAGAGAGAAGTTTAGACAAGGGCGCGAGGGGGGTGTGACTTCAGCAGGCAGGGCGGAAGCAGGGCTTTCCTTTTTTTATTTTTTTTTTATAATTTATTTATTTTTAATTAGAGAATCACCGTGAGGGTACAGTTACAGATTTATACACTTTTGTGCTTATACTTCCCTCATACAAAGTTTGGGAACCCATCCCTTCACCAGTGCCCATTCTCCACCACCCGTAAACCCAGTGTCCCTCCCACCCTCCCCAATCCCATCTCCCCCCCACCCCACCCTGCCACTGTGGCAAGGCATTCCCTTCTGTTTTCTCTCTCTAATTAGCTGTTGTGGTTTGCAATAAAGGTGTTGAGTGGCCGCTGTGCTCAGTCTCTAGCCCTCATTCAGCCCGCAACTCCCTTCCCCCACATGGCCTTCGACTACAATGTAGTTGGTGATCGCTTCTCTGAGTTGACCTTTCCCCGGAACGTGAGGCCAGCCTCGAAGCCATGGAGTCAACCTCCTGGTACTTATTTCTACAGTTCTTGGGTGTTAGTCTCCCACTCTGTTATTCTATATACCATAGATGAGTGCAATCTTTCTATGTCTGTCTCTCTCTTTCTGACTCATTTCACTCAGCATGAAACTTTTCATGCCCATCCACTTGACTACAAAATTCTTGACCTCCTTTTTTCTAACAGCTGCATAGTATTCCATTGTATAGATGTACCAAAGTTTCCTCAACCAGTCATCCGTTCTGGGGCATTCGGGTTTTTTCCAGATTCTGGCTATTGTAAACAGTGCTGCGATGAACATACATGTGCAGATGTTGTTTCGATTGTACTTTTTTGCCTCTCTGGGATATATTCCCAGCAGTGGTATTGCTGGGTCAAATGGGAATTCAATATCTAATTTTTTGAGAGTCGTCCAAATTGTTTTCCAGAAGGGCTGAACCAGTCGGCATTCCCACCAGCAGTGAAGAAGGGTCCCTTTCTCCCCACATCCTCTCCAACAGCGGTTGCTTTTGTTCTTTTGGATGTGTGCTAGTCTCTGTGGTGTGAGGTGGTATCTCATGGTTGTTTTGATCTGCATCTCTCTGATGATTAGTGATGTAGAGCACTTTTTCATGTGCCTTTTGGCCATTCGTATTTCTTCCTTGGTAAAGTTTCTGTTCATTTCTTTGCCCCATTTTTTGATGGGGTTGGATGTTTTCTTCTTGTAGAGCTCAACCAGTGCTTTATATACCATTGATATCAACCCCTTATCTGATGGGTATTGTGTAAATATCCTTTCCCATTCTGTGGATAGTCTTTGTATTCTGGTCACTGTATCTCTTGCGGTGCAGAAGCTTTTTAGTTTAATGTAGTCCCATTTGTTGATCTCTGTTTTTACTAGATTGCTTAGTTCCGTGTCACCTTTGAAGATACCTTTATCTTCAATATCGTGGAGGGTTTCGCCGACCTTGTCTTCAATGTACCTTATGGTTTGTGGTCTAATGTTGAGGTCTTTAATCCATTTTGATCTGACTTTTGTGGGCCTGGTTAGTACTTGGATGGAAGCAGGGCTTTCTAACACTCCTATTCTCTTCCTCGGGTGCTCCCCGAGGTAGGAAGGGGAGGTGACACCCTGGAAAGGGAGGGGGCTGGGGTCGAGTGGGCGTGGCTGGAGGTGGGGCAGAGGCTGCCGGGGGAGCACGGTGAGGGTGCTCAGGCCCTGGGGGCTGGCGGCACTGGCTGTACTGAACACTTCCCTGGCGTGGCCGGAGAACAGGCCGGGACTGTCCTGGAGGGTTAAGCTGGGCCCCTCAAGGCCCAGGGAGATGGACTTCCTGGTCGGCCTCTTGCTCCGCCCATGGGAAGTCTTGAAGGCCCGGCCGTGACCTCTGGCTGGGCAGGAGGCCTCAGCAGCACCCGCCACCCTCAGACTCCAAGCGGCCGAGCCGTCTGCGCGTCAGGCCTGGAGGCCCGGCATCGGGAGAAGCCGCACAGACGGAGCCAGGCTCGGGGTCCACGTGCTTGGGGCATGACACCCACCACTAGTGTTCTCTGTAGAGTAGAGAATTTTAAGCCTAAACAGTGAAGAGAAAGGGAAAAGAGATAAACAGGGCCAGAGTGATAGCACAGCGGGGAGGGCATTTGCCTTGCACACGGCTGACCCGGGTTCAATCCCCGGCATCCCATATGGTCCCTCGAGCACCACCAGGAATGATTCCTGAGTGCAGAGCCAGGAGTGACCTCTGAGCATCACTGGGTGTGACCAAAAAAGGAAAAAAAAAAAAAACCATGAACAGGACTATCCCCTCAGTGACTGCAGCGTGAGTCCCACACAGACCCAGCGGGGCGAGAATACAAGAGCATCCCGGAGACGGAACATTCCTAGGACATTCCTGGGCCTGTCGTTTATCAGTGATTTAACGTGAGAGGATGAGTTTCACGCCAGGAGAACATTAAAGTTAACCATCCTTGCATCTCGCTACACTCGGCACAGTTCCTGAGCTAACAGCTCGAGAGTTAATTACACACAGGGAGTAAGGCGTGTGACAAATACATGCACGCCCTGCAGACCGTTCCCAGATCTAAGATCCCCCTGAGACCCTGGGGAGTTCCCGGGTAGAGTCGCCAGCCGCCTCGCTGGCGTGGGATTGGAGTGACCCCCTGAGCCCCCCGCGCAGAGTACAGAGTCGAGGGGGCTGTCAGTGAATGGGGCCCCCCCAGTTCACATGCCGAGCAGGGCTGCCCACAGTGAACCTCAGGGTGGCCCTGAGCCCCCCAAGGGGCTGTCACTGGCTCCTCCAGGCGCGTCACTACCTAGATGTGTGTTGCGTGTTGCAAACACTCAGCGTCCGGGGAATCACGCCCGGCAGGTTAGAAAGCTTCCCAGGGCCGCTCACCCGCCAGGAAAGACTCCAACCACTGGGCTCAAGTTCAAGGCTTTCAAAAGTTCCCAGCAGAGCTGGCCTGGGTCGCCGCTCTGTCGCTGCTGGTCCTGCCTTTCTCTTAGCTGCCAGACCGGGTCAGGGCCTCCCCACAGCTTCAGTTCAGATTGGGGGGACGGTGGCTGCCATTTCAATGGCTCGGGGTACATATTTCATTAGCTACGTTTAGTGGAAGCGCAGAGTTTACAAGTTCCTCGGATTAGGGCACTGACTGCCCACGAGGATTGCTTGCTCTCTGGGTGAGAGACTGCCGAGTCCCGCCTGCTGTGGCCGGGGGCGGGGGGTTGTAACGTCCGCTGTAGCAGCCATTGGCATCACTGGCCCTGGGTCATTTGCAGAGGGCACTGGGCTGGGCGGGAGCAGAGCGGGAGTTTGCGTCATGGCGTCAGCCGCAGTGTCCCCTGCCAGCCACGCCGGGAAACTGAGGACGCCTCTGCCACCCGCCTCGGACCCTGCCTCGTGGCTCTTTGTCTCCCTGGTTGCTCAGCAGACTCTGACTTCACAGCCCAGCAGTTTAGCCTCGGGTTCCAGTGACCCTCCGTGCACGGCCCCCGCGCTGTGAGCATCACACAGAACACGGCTGCCTGAGTGTCTCGCTGCTCTCCGTGCAGTCTCGCAGAAGCCACCTTGCTGCAGATTTACTCGTCAGTCGCTGGCAACCACACACCCAGCCCCGGCTATGACCCAGCTGTGGCAGACAAGGGGGCAGTGCCAGGCTGCGGAACCGCATCCACCTTCACAGGCGCATCAGCCCCGCCGTCCGGAGCCCCGAGACCAGGGGAAGTGGAGGAAGGACGGGAGTCGACATTATTGGACTGCAGGTCAGTGTGGAGGGCTGAGAGCACGCAGGGGAGTGACGTCTAGAGTTTGAACCCCTCGGACTCTGGGGGACGGTGGGGAATCCAGAGGACACTGGCCCCTCCTGGTAGCGTCTTGGGAGAGGAGCGTCCGGTCAGCTACAGACACTGCAAGAGCGCTGTTCTACCCAGGGCCACCTGAGAAAGCGAGAGTGACACAAAGAAAGAAGCGATTCCTTTTCTAGAAGGCAGCCACTGGAAAAAGCCATTGTTGGAAGCTGGAAGTTCGCTGAGCTCAGCCTTGGGCCACCAGCCTCCGAGACCACAGGACAGTGTGTATCTGCGTCTCTGCAGGAGACTAACGGCCCACACAGGGTGACCGTGGACCCTGCCCCGAGGGGTTCTGCACCCCTGATTCTACCAACTGAACAATTTCCTATTTATTAATGAGCTGAATTGCTGCAGCTCACATTCCTCCACACTCCCGAATGCTAAACCCACCAACAGCTTATTAGAGCCATCCGTCTCCATCTGTGTCAGGAGGCATTAAAATTATAATTAATCTCCCCAGTATTAGTTCCCGGATTTGTCCTAAGGAAGGACAAATCATTCTGCCAGGACGTGAGCTGTGTGTGAGCCTCTCTCTGTGCTCAAGATCAAGCCCCACCTCCCCTCCGGACCCTCCCCGCTCAGCCCGGTGGAGCTCTTATTCTGAACTCTGGTAAACATTGACTTCTTGGATAATGAACTTATTGAACATCTTCTTGTGTGACCATATCTCACAATGCGGACTGGCACATAAAATCATTAAAGACAAAAGCATCACACACGTCCTTCCGCCCAACCACATATTCCCCATTCCCACAGAATAGTTTATCAAGAGTTTGCTGCTGACTGAATGTTCGCATCTCCCCAAAGCCGAGCACTGGAACACTGACCTCCAACAGGATGGTTTGAGGGGCTGGAGGCCTTTGAGAGAGAACCGGTTTCAGATGAGGCCGTGCAGGTGGGTCCCACAAGATGGGACCAGTGTTCTGCTTAGACCATCCACGTCCCTTCCCCCTCACCCCCATGACCATGAGCCCTGACATGTGAAGGTCTGGCAGAGTGCTTGCACTCACGGCGGCTGCTTACGGGACAGAAACCCGAAACCAGCCTTGGCAGCAGAGCAGCAAACACGGCAGCACACCATGCAGCAAGCCGGGCCGTCCCTGCTGTGGCCGTGAGCCTTGCGGTGACTTTGTGTGACCAGCTCTAGGCCGACACGCCCCCACACCCAGAGCAAACAGGCCCCTAGGTCTCGAGGCTTATCCACACACACTGCAGCTCTGGGCTTGTTCACGGAGCCGAACTTGGAGCATCGCAGTGCTCAGATGCTCCTTCAGCAGCCTGGTGCTGCTCCCTTGGCTTGTCGGATCTTCCCGTCCCAGGGGTGCTCCTGACTCTGAATCACCCGTGCCATACGCTGCCCCGTGGTAGAGCCAAATTCCACCTTCCAGAAAAGACCACGGGCCTTCCCTGAGTCAGAAATTCACTGTTCGGCCCTCACGAGGTGCCTCTTGTTTATTTTGAGGAAGGCACCGGGCTGGAGCACTGTTGTCGGAGTAAAGTTCAGGGAGGCTGGGCTGCAAACACAGTCGGCTCTCCAGCCCAGAGCCAGACCCACGGCGCTCTGCGCCCCCATCGCAATAGCAATCACGGTTCCCTTCCACTACTTGGACCCGGTTAAATCAGTATTTTTCAGGCATGTTTTTGAAGCCATTGGTTCAGACTGAAAACCTCCCGTAAGTGAAGACAAATGAGCCAGGCTAAGCCACTTCCCGTCCTTAAACATCGTACTGGAAAGTGCGTCTCTGTCCCTTCGTGGCAGACTCGTTTTGTGGTGACCACAGTGACAGGAAGAGTGACAAGGATGCAGGGTCGCACCAAGAGTTAAAGAAATGCTGTCATGGAATTCAGTGAGTGTCCGCACTGGGGGTCAGCCAAGGACAGACACGCTTCCGAGCACGTGTCACTAACATGGCACTCAGCGCTGGTGCCGGGGTGCCCCCCGCTAGATTAAGAAAGGCTTGCTTATTCCCACCTTGTTAAGGGATTTGGAGACATCTCCAATCGTGAATTAACATCCCATTTATACTGGATGTTCTGCATCTGATCTTTTTTTTTCCTATCTAGAGATTTCTATTGCAATTAAGCAACATTATAATTTAATATTTTCTAACATGAAACCAATGTTCCCTTTCTCCAGGATAAAACACTTTGCATTTTTATAGGTCTATTCAGATTTTCCCATTTCAAAATTTTCATTCTTACTCTCCACTGTATCACTGTCACTGTCATCTGTTGCTCATCAATTTGCCCGAGCAGGCACTAGTAACATTCGTCCATTCGTCCCAGCCCTGAGATTTTTTTTTTTAATTTTTTATTAGTGAATTACTGTGAGGTACAGTTACAGACTTACAAACTTTCGTGATTGTGTTTCAGTCATACATTGGTCAAGTACCCATCCTTCCACCAGTGCCCATTTTCCACCATCAATGGTCCCACCCCGCCTCTGTGGCAGGGCATTCCCTTTTGCTCTCTCTCCTTTTGGGTGTTGTGGTTTGCAATAGAGGTATTAAGTCCAGCCCTGATATTTTAGCAGCCTCTCCTTACTCGTCCTTCCAAACGGTACCATATTGGAGGCTCTTACAGGGTAAGGGGAATGAGACCCATTATTGTTACTGAATTTGGCATATGGAATACGCCACGGGGAGCTTGCCAGGCCATTCTTACTCTTCATTCCTACTAAATTTTACCTTTGTAAGTTTTACCTATTTCATATAAAATCTAAAATATATTAGCACATAATTTAATTTTTTTAATTTGTGATAGGGAAGACATTTTAATTACCACAATAAGATCCATGTCACTGTCACTGTCATCCCGTTATCCATCAATTTGCTTGAGCAGGCACCAGTAACATCTCCATTGTGAGATTTGTTGTTAATTGTTTTTGGCATACCGGATACGCCATGGGTACCTTGCCAGGCTCTGTCCTGCGCACAGGACACTTTCAGTAGCTTGCCAGACTTTCCGAGAGGGACAGAAGAATTGAGCCTGGGTTGGCCATGTGCAAGGCAAACGCCCTACCCACTGTGCTATCGTTCTAGTCCAAACAATTCATAGTAACTTAACAAATACGTATATAAATACAAAAAAAAGAAAAGAAATTTAACTTAAAGTAATGATATATCTCGAATATTCCTTTTTCTTACATAGGCAAAAATTATATAGCAATCAATTATCACAAATTGGCTTTTATTGATTAATTTTCTGATAATTACATTTGCCAGCCCTTTAAGTTTGTTGGATCAAGAAATATGAAGTAAATTCTTATATGACTGCCCAGGGGTCAGGCTGAAGGATGGGAGAGAACCTGAGGACATTGGTGTTGGATTGTTGTATGCCTGGAACAACTCTATTTATTATGAACAACTTTGTAAATCCTGCTGTCTTGACAAAAATAAATTTAAAAATAACAGATCAGACATGCCTGTAACCTTGGGGAAGGCTAAGATTTTTCAGAATACAAGCAGCCTTGCCCGTGAAACAGGAAGATGATTAAGTGGTGTGATTACAGAGTTCACATTAGACTCCACGAAGGGCTCGATTCCTCCCTTACGGAAATGAATGACAGGTTTCGAATGGGGCCTGCAGTCACCCTCGCGATCTGACTTTACAGCACACAAGAAATTCTGACAGCTAACCAGAAGGAGAAAGAGCGTCATTTATTTCAATGGTGAGGTCTCAGGTATTTTATCAGAACTAAAGAAAAGTGAGTGACCACTATTGCATCAATGCTCACTTAGCGAGGAGGGGCGGAGTCACGCCAGGAGGAACGCACTGTGGGTACTGGGACCCCCGTTCCTCCCTCAGGTCCGCCCCAGCCCCTGGGAGCCAGGGAGGCTGAGGGCGAGGCCCAGGGAGGGTCGAGGGTGGAGAACGGAATCAGCCTCTGGGGTGGGCACCTGAGAGACTGCCCGGGGGGGGGGGGGGCAGGGGCGAGTCCAGGCTCCCTCCCCAAGCCCTGGCTCACGCAGCCTGCAGGGCTGGCAGGGACTTTCCTGTCACGCCATCATCAAGCTGACAAAGTTCTCTAGGAACAAAAAAAAAAAGTTGCTAAAGTCTCTTACCCTTTGAAGGGGAAAATAGCATTTCCAAAAATACGGCGCTCCCCGAAATATACATGTGCCGTCTCGGGCGGGCTGGGACGGCGCCGGGAGAAACCCACGAGCCCGGTGCTGCAGGACAGGCCCAGCTGCTGCCCCCAGCCCCCCTGCTGCCTCTCAGGTCAGATTCCGAAACACGAGTATAAGCGTACACCCATGTCAGAGTGCACCACGCATGTTAGAGTGCATCGTACATATTAAAGTATACACACACGTTAGAGAGCATCACATGTGTTAGAATGCTCCACACATGTGCTTAAGCGTACAGACTACATCACATGTGTTAGGATGCACCACACGTGTTAGAGTGCACACACATTAGAGTGCATCACAAGTGTTAGAGCACACCACATGTTTAGAGTGCATCATGCATCACATGTGCACCAGAGTGTAAACACACATACACTACACACACATATCCTGCACCAGCACTCACACAGTCTTGAAGGGTACCACATATACACATTGGAGTGTAACACGATGCACACACATGTTGGAGAGCACCGCCACATCCATGTGGAATGCAGTGCCACATATTCACATGTTGGAGAGCACCACCACATCCATGTGTAATGCAGTGCCACATACACACATATTAGAGAGTACCACCACATCCATGTGGAATGCAGTGCCACATATTCACATGTTGGAGAGCACCACCACATCCATGTGGAATACAGTGCCACATACACACATATTAGAGAGTACCACCACATCCACGTGGAATGCAGTGCCACATACATACATGTTGGAGTGGACTACCACACCCATGTTGGAATGCAGTGCCACAGGCAAGCACCAATTTCTGGGTCTGTGCAAGAGAACACATACAGCGGGATATGTGGCGCCTGACCAGGCCCAGACCACGGGTCTCCAGACCTGAGTCTGTACTGGGCCTATACCACCAAGACAGATCGGGAAAGGTTGCATTGGGTTGCCTGAGAATCCATGTGGAGTCCTGATCACCAGGCCTTCAGCACGTGAAAGGTCATCAGCCTTTGGTCATCAAGGTCATCAAGTTGGTCATCAACTTCAAAAAGATCATCAAATGGCCCTCATCCAAGTTGACTGATGTCCCTATAAAAGGGAATAGTGCGAACTCACAGACCCTCCAGTGCCAGCACCCGGGAGGGGGCGGCCGTGCCTACGCCAGGAAAGAGGCCCAGAGCCCTGGTCTCCCCCAGCCCCCAGAAGGAGCCTCCTGTCTGGTGCCCTGTCTGGTTGGGCTGGCCCTGGCTGCTGTCTGACCACCCACCCGAGGTCCTTCACCAGAGCACTCAGCAGAGCTATGAATGCACTGAGGGGAAGCTCGTGTCCGTATGTTTGTGTGTGTGCCTGGCGTTCACTTACAGCTGCTGAGGGAACGTGGACAAATGCGCGTGTCCCCCCAGGGGCTGGCTGGGTGGCGCCATTACTCTCAGCTGTGCAGATGCACAGCAATGCCGCCAACCACTGTGGACATGGGAGTTGCTTTAGATGCCCAGGACTGGACTTGCTGGGGAAAGGACCTATTTTGCTCTGACACGCACCATCTGGAAAGCGGAGGCACCCGTCACATGAAGGGCTCTCTTGAGTCCTAAAGGCTAATGACATCCCACAGTTGTTGCTTTTAACCAGTCTGCCAGGTTTCAAATCAGGTATCATTAGTTGGATGGACGGGTGGGTGGATGGATGCATAGGAGGATGGATGAATGGATGGGTGGATGGGTGGGTAGATGTATAAATTCACGAAATTCCTGCTGTTGTTTTTTCAACCAGTCTGCCAGGTTTTAAATCATGTATCATTAGTTGGGAAGAAGGATGGATGGATGGATGGATGGATGGATGGATGGATGGATGGATGGATGGATGGATGGATGGGTGGGTGGGTGGGTGGATGGATGGATGGATGGATGGATGGATGGATGGATGGATGGATGGATGGATGGATGGATGGATGGATGGATGGGTGGGTGGGTGGATGGGTGGATGGATGGATGGATGAGTTGATTCATTGAATTCAATCTCATATTGTCACCATCCTTATTTATGTCTTATAATCTTGATCTTTCAAGCCAGAAAGATACCTCAACATATTGAGTAAAACGTTCGCATACAGGAGACCTTGGTTTAATTCTCAGCATGACATGGTCCCCTGAGTACCACTGAAAGTGACTTCTGAGAAAAGGTCCTGAGCACAGCCTTTGCTCCAAAAGTTAAAGAAATAACAATAACAAGCTTGGTTCTTCAATTTGTACAAAAAGGAACATGGGACAGGGCTTGGTGTGGTGGGTAGGCGCCGCCCCGGGCTGGGGGCAGTCTTGCCTCTCGCTGATGGCTGCAGGCCGCTGCGATTTCCCTTGAGGTTCTTCATTAGCGTCACATGTCACCACCCCGCCCCCAGAAATGTCATCCTTTTTGGAGAACGTCGTTGTTTGGAGAGTGTCAGCTCTGGTGGAGGAGGGAGGCTCTTCTGGGCCCCGCGGGGCCTGAACACTCGGGTCGGTGGCCTTTCCCAGCGGCCAGTATCTGGAGTTTGTATCAGCCACTCCTGACAAGGCTCAGCGTGGAGTGCTCGGGCCAGCACTGCAGTGTAGGGCTACCAGACCACACGTAGGAGTGCTGGGGGAGGCACAGGGGCTCCCGCAGTGCCGGGACTGTAACTCAGGCCTCACCCTTCACTATGGCCCTGGCCCTCGTGATAATACTAAAGGAGAAACCAAGAGTCTGTCCGGCCCTCGTGGAGCTGTCCAGTGGGTGACAAAGGCTCCTTGATGACCAGTTTAGCCTTTAGTTCTGACTCCCCCGTCAGCAACACTTGTAAGTCCCATCCGGTCTTTGTTACACTCGTAGAATCAATATTTCAGAGCCAAGTGCAGCTTTTGAAACCGTCCTACTCCAATCTCACTCTTAATTAGTTCAGAAACCACACAGCTACATAGCAACAGAACCGAAACCACCCAACTCTCCTGCCTGTACCCCCCACACTGTATCCCCAGCACCCCCACATCTGCAGCTAACCCCTATCTGAGGAAACCCAAACTCTCTGTATGGACCACAAAAGCCTTGAAAAATACCCCCCGGTGAGGGACATTGGAGCATTTCTCTCCAATCAAGAAGTACACACTGGGCAGGAGATGGGACACAAGGAGGGCACTTGCCTGCAATCCCCAGGGGCTCAGATGGTCCTCCCCATGACCGCCAGGAGGGATCCCGGAGTGCAGAGCCAAGAGGAAGCCCTGAGCGCCACTGGGCATGGCCCCAGAACCAAAAATGAAAGAAAGCCAAAAATATGACGTGACCCCAAGGTTGCTTCCATGAGCAAAGACACAGGCAGTGTTTGCACTGGTGACATGGTACAAATAAAATGACGTACAATCTCAAACAGCTCAAAGAACACAGACAACTCTGATCAAGGGGACACTAACGCCAATGACATGTGAGCACTGGAAGCAGCGTGTGTCCCTGGCGGGCGCTGCCCACGGGGCTGGTGCTGCGAGCACAGCAGACTCTTAGTTCACTCGCTCCCCTCCTCACACCCAGCCCCACTCCCACGGGAAAGAAGGTGCCTTCCGGGGCCCACCCGCCCGTGCGTCACAGGCAGTGCTGATGTCCTGCTACCTATGATAGTCATCTGTGCTCTCTGGGTTTGGTGCTGGTGGCGTATGAATCCAGGTGTGCAACTGAAGGAGACACGGTGAGATGTGTCTGAATCACCAACCTCTCGCACCGGAAACCCCTTTCAGAACCTGCCGTGCTCTGGGGACAGTCCCCGGGGCTGGCTGCTCTCACTGGGCCGTCAGTGTCCCCTGCAGGAGGAGGCACTGCCCTGACTCCCCTCCCAGGTCCCTCCTGCCCGCTGGGACGGGCAGACATGCGGTTGTGCCAGCTTCGGGTTCCGTCTTTAGGGGGGGCCGGCAACGCTCCCCCTTCTCTGGGGAGAAGCCCCGCCCGCCCGGGCCCTGGGTGAGCCGCGCACAGAGGCCGCGATGCAGAGGCTGGGCGTGAAGTCTCCAGCAAGGGCGTCCGGGCCTGGCCAAACTGCAGCTGAGCACGGGAGACACGGGGTGATGTGGTTTAAACGAGGACACGCGGGTGGAAAGCAGAGACCCCCACGCTGCCTCCGCCCTTCTCTGAATGCAGGAATTCCCGAGTGGAGGCGGGACCAGGCAGGTTCTGCTGGGCTTTCACTAGGAAGCACTTAAGCACTTTGCATGAAGGGCACGATATTTGTGTGTGTGTGTGTGTGTGTGTGTGTGCGTGTGCGTGTGCGTGTGTGTGTGTGTGTGTGTGTGTGTGTGTGTGTGTTCACGTGGCTGCCGAGCGTGTCTGGGCACGGCCCAGCTCCTGCGGGATTCCTGTGACCGGCTCAGCCCCACGACACCCGACGTGAGTTCTTCTGCCCGGGTCTGTGTGCCAGTCGCTCGCTACAGCCTGGAGGACTCGAGGGGGCATTCAAGAGCTGAGCGTTGCTTTGGGTTTTCACCAAATCGCCTTGGACAAAAAGCGCCCAAGCCCATCCCCACCCTCGCACGGCCGCTGAGCACCACTCCCAGGACCTGAGTCTGTCGCCAGCTTCTTCCAGCCTGGTGCTGCTCTGGTCACTCACAGGCCGGGCCGCCCCCTCCCGGGAGCGTGGGGCAGGTGTCCTGCCCTCCCCTGCGGGGACCACGTGACCGTATCACAAAGCTCAGGGCCCGTGAGCCGGGGTGAAGCGGGCCGGGCGGAAAGCGCACCTTTACTACGTGGCCGACGGGAATGATTTCAGCGTGGAGCCCAGAAGTCACCGTCCGTTTCTCTGAGTGAGGAATTTCACAACCCACTGATTTAAAATAACACGGAGTGATGGAAACCACGGTGCCTGTCACGTATATTTATTACCAACGTTTACTGGAAACTGTGAGCAGCTCCTGGGCCAACCCTTAGTTGGAAAAATAGATTTCAACCTAATCAAATTTTAAAACCGTGATTGTATACTCACACGTTCCCCAGAGGCCGTCATAGTGCTCTCCGCACAGGCCCCAGCACCAAGGGTGTCCCGAGCCTCAACCTTCACTTCTGGCGAAGGCCACGATGGAGGCAGAAGAGGACGGGGGGACTCAGCAGCCCCCACTGAGACACCCACTGGCATGTGCCCGCAACGGGGGTCTCTAACGCTGGCACCAACGCCACCGTGCCATGCCCAGTGACGGGGAGAAGCAGAAGAGCTGCAGGAGGCAGTGAAAGTGTCCACCAGCCCCCGTGTGTGCCCCCCGGGCAGCCCTGCCCAGGCCCTGCCTCCCCGTCAGAGCCCGAGCATCGAGCCAGCAGGAGAACACAGAATTCTGAAAGCGCGTTGGTGCACGGACGAAGGGACATTTCGGGGAGCCCGGGTGCCCTTGAGCAGTGGGGCCTTGAGGAGCCTTTCCAAGCGGCTCCAACGTGCCACAGGCAGGCTCGAGGCCAGGCCTGCAGTCCTGGTCCGCTGCGAGGAGGCCGAGGAGCCGCAGGGGTGAGCAGCCTGGAGCTCTCGGCGGCCACGCACCTGCAGACGCTGAGCGGGAGACGGAGTCAGCCCTCCCAGAGACAGACTTTCCGCGGGGGCTGTGGGGGATTGGTGGGAGCACTTGGGTCGCGGGACGGCCATAACCACTGAGACTCACATCCTCCCCTGGGTCTGAAACGAGACTGCTGACGCTCCCAAGTTACCAAATCACGTCCGACTGCCCCAGTGCTCTCTGGCCAGCCTGTGCTGGCAGCTGTGTGCTGCACAGGGCCCCGCCCGCGGCCCGGGGGGACAGCACGATTGTCCTGGCGCAGCCGTGACGGGGCCCGGGGTGGGCACGGCCGCAGGGGACCAGCAGGACCACAGCCTGGCACGTGCCTGCCTGCGGGAAGGAGCAGCGAATCAGACAGAGGGCATCCCCCGGGGCCCAGGCTGGGCCGGGCCAGTCCAGCTGGCTGGGCTGCTGGATGACGCGTCCACTCCGCCGTGCTGGCCAGCCCTCGCGGCAGGCAGCAGCAGGCCTTCAGACAAGGCTCCTCCCCTCGGGGGCTCGTGGCTGGGGCCGGCTGCGTGGCCAGAGTGGGCCGGTGGGCCAGCGGTTCAGCAGGGCTGCTCCCACCTGAAGAAGGCAGCCGGCGGGCCGGACAGGTGACGCGAAGAGCAGGTGCGTGTGGGCACTCGGGCAGTGCCTGAGCCCACCAGGAGAGGCCCCGGGCTCCGCTAGGTGCGGCCCAAGAGAACTGGGCGGGGCGGGGGAGAAAGGAAGAAGACATTGTGACGAAAGCACGGCTGTCCCAAGTGCAGGAACACTGTGCCGGATGCTGAGGCGGAGAGGCCGGAGCCCCCCGAAGCCCACTGCTGGCGTAGAGGAGGTGGTGGGCCGAAATACCCGCAGGGGTCGTCGGGCCGGGCCTGCAGCAGACAGGGGAGTGACAGCACGGCAGCGGGCACAGCAGGGCCACCGGGGCCACCAATAGGAAATCTCGGGTGAGTCCCTCTCAGCTCCAGGAGGCAGGGGAGGTCCATCCCGACACGCGGAAATCGCACATCGCACCCCAGGGCTCACGGACGCAGCCCCCAGGAAAGGGGCTTCGGACGAGACCCCCGCAGACAGGCTGTTTCCCACCACGGCCAGGAGAGGTCACAGCCTTCGCTGCGTCCGTCACTCAAACCTGAGGGTCCAGGCGTGAGGCACAGGGCCACAGCCGGCCACCGGGGCCAGCGTGAGTCCAGCAGGATGCTGAGGGCACCCCCCAAGGCAGGCTGCACCCCGAGTCTTCCCGAGTCCTTTCTCCTCGGCTCGGAAGCAGACACCTCCCTTGGCTTGGCTGCCCCGGGCAATGGACGCAAAACCCCGAGGTCTGGAGCCACAGGGGCAGGCTCAGCGCCTGCCCCCGCCTTCCCGTCTGTGCATGACCAGAGCCCCTCTGAGCGCCTCTTAGCAGCTGGTGTGTGCGGTGCCTGCAGAGACCCCCAGGAGCACCGAGCCTGAGCATCACCAGCAGCGACCCAAGTCCCTGGAGTGCTCGAGGACACCCTACCTGATTCCCAAGCGTGTCCATCGCTCTCTCCTTGCCAGCTCCTCCTAGCTGCCAGCTGGGACGAGTTTCTGGCGCTGGAGAGACAGTACCGGGGGCTAAGGCATGTCCCTCTTGGACCCCTGGTGCCGCACAGGTCTCCTGAGCACTGTCAGGAGTGCTCCTGAGCACAGACCCGGGAGTAATCTCTGAGCATCACTGGGCGTGGCCCCAAAACCAAAACCAAAAGTAGGTGGAATTGGTTTCCATAAAACTTTCTTCGCATTCCCACAGGGCTGCACCGTGTGGGCTGACAAACGTGATTCTGGTGGTCCAAGGGGCACCCCTGGTGGAGACAGCACCTGGGTTTGTCCTCGGAGCAAAACAAGTGGCCCCAGACCGTCTGCTCGCTTCTCCCCCATCCCAGGGGGCTCCTCTGGCTGACACCTCCGGGTTTAATCCACCATGGGGGCCAGGTCCCAGCACACTTGCCCCAGCCTGCGCCGAGGAATGAGCCCACAGCTCCTGCAGACGCCACGAGACAGGTCCGCTCGACACACTGCATGCTGAGCACTGGGAGTCTTCCTCTTGTCTGGGGAAGATGGTCAGAAGGGAGTGAGTGACCTCAGCACGGCAAGCACGTTAGAAAACCAGTGGGCGAAACGTGTAGAAGCCCTCCAAGGGCAAACGAGCAAAACCAGTATCACAGAAGACACACCACCACCAGCAAATCATCAGACAACGCCCTGAGTGACACCGTGCTGAGGACGATGGGGGTGAACAGCAAAGCAGGAGAAATGTAAGAGTCAAAATGGGAAACAAAAAAAACTACTACAGTCAGAAATGACAGAAATGCAGAACATGGTAAGTGATTAAATCAAATCTCTGAAGAGCAGAGTAACAGAAGCTGGTGAAAATATCAAGGAGCTCGGGGTCAGCGGGAGGGAACTGCTAGGAAACAGCAGAAGGTGGAAACAGTCTGGAAGAAATGAGCATCACACCAGAGAACCGCAGGACGAGTCCAAGAGAACAGCCGAGGAGTCGTCAGAGTCCCTGGAGAGCAGGAAGGCAAATGTGATGCAGAAACAACAGTTAAAGAAGTTATTGGGAAGAATTTCCCGGAGCTGAGGATTACGGGCACCAAGATCCCAGAGGCGCCGAAGGGTCCCAGTAAAACGAGATTCAACTAGGACACTCCAAGACACATTGTACCAAAATCACACACACACACACACACACACACACAAAAAAAAAAAATAAAAAACAAAGATAGAGACAAAATACTGAAAGCAACAAGATCATAAAAGGGTCAGAGCCCAAACACGATGGCCACTCAATGCCTCTATTGCAAACCACAACACCCTAAAGGAGAGAGAGAACAAAAGGGAATGCCCTGCCACAGAGGCGGGGTAGGGTGGAGGGGACGGGTTGGGGGTGGTGGGGGGGATACCGGGACCATTGGTGAAGAATGAGCACAGGTGGAGGGATGGGTACTCCATCATTGTATGACTGAAACACAATCATGGAAGTTTGTAAGTCTGTAACTGTACTCACGGTGATTCACGAATAAAACATTTTTTAAAAAATTATTATAGCCTAAAGGTTTTTCCCAATATATTTGTCCTTTAATTTTTTAATAAAGTGCATTGATTTGTTTTTTTAAAAAAAAGGGTGGTCAGGGGCTGGAGTGATAGCACAGCAGGTAGGGCATTTGCCATGCATTCGGCTAACCCGAGTTCGATTCCCAGCATCCCATATGGTCCCCCAAGCACCACCAGGAGTAATTCCTGAGTGCAAAGCCAGGAGTAACCCTTGAGCATCGCTGGGTGTGACCCAAAAAGAAAAAAAATGCAAAAAACAAAGGGTGGTCAGAGGAGCCAGAGAGATATTACAGAGGGTAAACTACTTGCTTTGCACGTGGCTGACCCGGGTTCGATCCCTGGCACGCCATAAGGTCCCCTGAGCTCACCAGGGGTGATACCCGAGCACTGTTGGTGTGTCTCCCTCTGCCCCCCAAGGAACTTAGGGAGAAGGGAAAACCTGTAAGACGGACAGCAGATCTAGCTAGATGGAGGCACCTAGTACAAAACCCCAACACAAACGAACAGGTTGACAAGAAGACTCCACCCAGCCAGAGAATCCTTCAGATGAGAAGAAACAGACGGTCGTGCAGAGCTTCGTGGACGGGCACCAGCTCCGGGAGTGCATCTCTGGAGCCCAGCACTGCAGAAGCATCCAAAGAACAAAGGCAGAGCTGCAGACCAATGGAACAGGGTGGAATATCCCCATACGCAACCTCAAATGTATGATCATCTAATCTTTGATAAAGGAGCAAGAGATGTGAAGTGGAGCAAGGAAAGCCTCTTTAACAAATGGTGCTGGCACAACTGGACAACCACATGCAAAAAAATGGGCTTAGAACTCGACTTGACACCATGCACAAAAGTCAGATCAAAATGGATTAAAGACCTCAACATCAGACCACAAACCATAAGGTACATTGAAGACAAGGTAGGCAAAACCCTCCAGGATATTGAAGATAAAGGTATCTTCAAAGATGACACGGAACTAAGCAATCTAGTAAAAACAGAGATCAACAAATGGGACTACATTAAACTAAAAAGCTTCTGCACCGCAAAAGATACAGCGACCAGAATACAAAGACTATCTACAGAATGGGAAAGGATATTTACACAATACCCATCAGATAAGGGGTTGATATCAAGGGTATATAAAGCACTGGTTGAACTCTACAAGAAGAAAACATCCAACCCCATCAAAAAATGGGGCGAAGAAATGAACAGAAACTTTACCAAGGAAGAGATACGAATGGCCAAAAGGCACATGAAAAAGTGCTCTACATCACTAATCGTCAGAGAGATGCAGATCAAAACAACCATGAGATACCACCTCACACCACAGAGACTAACACACATCCAAAAGAACAAAAGCAACTGCTGTTGGAGAGGATGTGGGGAGAAAGGGACCCTTCTACACTGCTGGTGGGAATGCCGACTAGTTCAGCCCTTTTGGAAAACAATATGGACAATTCTCAAAAAACTAGAGGTTGAGCTCCCATTTGACCCAGCAATACCACTGCTGGGAATATATCCCAGAAAAGCCAAAAAGTATAGTCGAAGTGACATATGCACTTATATGTTCACCGCAGCACTGTTTACAATAGCCAGAATCTGGAAAAAACCCGAGTGCCCTAGAACAGATGACTGGTTGAAGAAACTCTGGTACATCTATACAATGGAATACTATGCAGCTGTTAGAAAAAATGAGGTCATGATGTTTGCATATAAGTGGATCAACATGGAAAGTATCATGCTAAGTGAAATGAGTCAGAAAGAGAGAGACAGACATAGAAAGATTGCACTCATCTGTGGAATATAGAATTATAGACTATAAGACTAACGTCCAAGAATAGTAGAAATAAGTACCAGGAGGTTGTCTCCATGGCTTGGAGGCTGGTCTCTCATTCTGGGCAACTCAGGGAAGGGACCACCAAGTAAAATGTGGTTGGAGGTCATGCGGGGGGAAGGGTGATGCGGGCCGAATACAGACTAGAGACTGAACACAATGGCCACTCAACACCTTTATTGCAAACCACAACACCTAATCAGAGAGAGAGAACGAAAGGGAATTCCCTGCCAGAGTGGCAGGGTGGGGTGGGGGGAGACGGGACTGGGGAGGGGGGGAGGGATGTTGGGTTTACTGGTGGTGGAGAATGGGCACTGGTGAAGGGATGTGTTATCAAACTTTGTATGGGGGAAACATGAGCACAAAGATGTATGGATCAGTAACTGTACCCTCACGATGACTCTCTAATTAAAAATAAACTAAAAATTAAAAATAAATAAATAAATAAATAAATAAAAAAGAAGCATCCAAAGAGCTTCCCTAAAGGACGGGAGCACGTTCCCGGCACGGGGCACCGAGTATGGCTCTCCCTGCTGGAGACATGGTTGCCCTCTGCCGACTGACAGGCTGTGTTTCATCCCGGCTTACTGAGGGGTTTCATACATTGTCAACAATTAAGTGATGTCTCGTTTACATCCATTTTTCATGCCTGATCAGTTTTTCACATCCAGGGTTTTTTTTAATTGAAATCCTTTACTTATTAATTCAGACATGTAACTTGTATCTATAATATTTCCTGATATAAAACCAACATTTCCAGGGGCGAGAGAGATAGTCGCAGGCAGGGCGCTTGCCTTGCACACGGCTGACCCAGGTTCAAGCCCCAGTTCCACATGGTGCCTCGAGCCCCACCAGGAGTGATCCCTGAGAGCAGAGCCAGGAGGAAGCCCTGAGCACCGCCGGCTGCGGCCTAAAAACAAACAAAGTCTTCCTTGGAATACATAACACGCTTGGTACTTTTTTTTTTTTTTTTGGATCATACCTGGCGATGCACAGGGGTTACTCCTGGCTCTGCACTCAGGAATTACTCCTGGCAGTGCTCAGGGGACCATATGAGATGCTGGGAATCGAACCCGGGTCGGCCACGTGCAAGGCAAACGTCCTACCTGCTGTGCTACTGCTCTAGCCCCCAATGCTTGGTACTTTTATGGGCCTGTTCACTTTTCCCATTTAAAATTTAATCTTCTAACTGGTCTGATTTATATTGCTAAAATCACTTAGCAATCAATCACCTCAAATTTACTTTTATTGATAATTCCATTTGCCATTCCTTCCCATTTTGCTGTAGCAAGCATATGAAATAAATTTGTTATAGGCCTTCAAAGGGGGCAGGCTGAGCGGGGGGCAGGAACCTCGGGAGCGAGGGGTCCGGGTGGTGGGAGTGTGTTGGAACAGTCTGCCTGAAAAAGCTCACTATGAACAACTTTGTCAATCACAGCAGCTTAATGAAGAAAATTACACAAATGGAAAAAAAGGAACAAAAAGGGAAAATCGGGGGTTCATCCTCCAGTATGGGGGGTGGTGCCTGCCCGCAGCTCTCCGAGGTCTGTTCATCTGCACATTAGCCGGAGGCTTTGCTGCCTAGTGCCATGAACAACATCAAGCGCCATCACTTCTTCTCTCTCTGGACGTCGGGGCCAGGGACTGGAAACTCCAACCCTCTGATCATGGTCGACGTCCTTGCCAGCAGCCTCCTGCGCTCGGACCTGGCCAGGGTCTGCTCGTGAACAGACACAGATGTGCTTGGAAAAGGCTTGTCCGATGAATATCCAGGTGCCCTTTTTTTTTGTCATCGTTCCATTGTTTTGGAAATTGTTTTAGGAGCTCTGTGCCAGAAATACTAAGACCTATTTTAAATACACGAAGAGCACATCTATCTGTGAATGCTATATCCTTTTTCTGTGAGAGCCCTTGACATATGAATCACAGATAATTTAAATTCCTTTCCTGATAATACGAACATCTGTGCATCTCCGAGTCTAGGTCTACAAAAAAAAGAAAAAAAAATTGCCCCCAGGGTGGTGGGCCTTGTCCAATCAGTGGAAGGCCTGCCTTGAACCGAAGGCCTGACGCTCCCCCGCGTGAGGCAGCTGCTCCTGCCTGCCAGAGCTGCCTCCAGGTGACGGAAGGCAACAGGAAACAGTCCTGAGTGCAGCTTTTGGCTTCCGTGGGGGGTTCCTCAGGATTTGGACCTGAGTAGGGAGGGGGAGTAAGAGAAAGTCAGCTGACAGGAGGGTGTGCGAATGGGGGAGTTGCTTTTCAGCCTGCCCTGGAGAAGGGCCTCGGGGCAGTCTGGAGGACCATCTTACAGGGGGCGCTGGGGCTGGCTGCGCTCTCTGGGCCCAAATCATGCCCTTGGAAATTTGCAAAATAAATTAAATTAAATTAAACTAAATTTAAAAAGGGGCCGAAGCCAAAGTACAGCAGAGAGGTTCCCTTGATGCGGCCAACCTGGTTTCTGTCCCCAGCACCCCCTAGAGTCCCCCAGCACTACCAGGAGTGATTCCTGAGTGCAGAGCCAGGAGGAATCCCTGAGCATCACTGGGTGTGACCCAAAAAGAAAAAAAAAAAAAGAAAATCAAAAAGTTGCTCTTCATTGTCCCCCTCTCACTCCCTCACCCAACTGTGATCACTCTCGTGTTGGAAGTCTGCAATCTTCATTCATGTTTCTAGTGCCTTAAATGTACTTTCTATAAGTGCACATTCCCATAAAATAAAGGGGAGTTTGGTTCGAGGGTTCTGTAATCTCACATTAACAGTTCTACACTGCACTGCCATTTTTTGAGATTCGTTGATATTCATGCACCTAGTCCTGGTTCATTCATCTTGCTGCATTATAATATTAACATTTTACAACTATATCACAATTAACTTACTCACTTTCCTGACAAAGAACATCCAGGATTCTCCCAATTTCTTGCTAAGTGAACAAGTGCTGAGTGTCTTCCACATCTCTCTGTGCATACCTGCTGACATACTTAGAAATGGAGCTGCTAGGTTGCATTATAATTTTCAACGTGTTGGAGAATACAAAATTATTTTCAGAAGTGACTATCACCAGAGAGGCAGAGAAGCAGTGGAGCAGATCAGGAGCTTGCCTTGCCTGCAGCTGATCTGGGCTCAATCTCCCGCACCCCAAATGCCTCCCTGAACCCAGAGTCCCGAGTGCAGAGCCAGGAGTAAGCCCTGAGCACCGCCAGCTGTTCCTACTCTACACCCACCGGCATGACAAAGAAATTTCTAGATTCCACACTCTGAACAGAACTTGGAGTCGGCAGACGGCTCTTTGCGCTTTTGCCAGCTGAAGAGAGTGACGGATACCTCAGAGGGTCTTGATTAGAATCTCTCTGATGGTGACGATGCCGGTAATCACAGAGCACAGCCCGCCATGCTGTGCGATTACTCTTCAGCTCCGTTGTCATCGTCATCTCTCTGCCGAGTCTCGGGCGTCAGCTGTGCTTGGAGGGTGTTTCCCACTCCCGGGGACGCCCATCGCGGATCAGCTGCCCCCAAGCAGCTCCCAGTCTGGGCGCCGCCTGCTGCCGTGCAGCGGGGAAGGTTTCCTCTCTGCACAGGCATGCGGGGCCGTGTGGCCGTCTGTGGTCATGATTCTCACGTCTTCTAATTTATAATCTCTTCCTACACCGAAGGTAGATGTTCTCCAAAATGTTCACTTCACATGTGAAATTCTGCCGACTTTAGCCTGCCTGCGGGGCACTTGGGGCAGGGACAGCAGGTAATTACTCTGAATCGTCGCCTGTGCACGGCCCCAGCACTGTGCAGCAATAGTTCATCGTCTCCCATCTGACTTGTAGCGTTGCCTGACCATAACTTGTTCTGTCCCTGAGGTCTCGCTTTGGCTTTGTAAACGCCTGTTTTTCCCTGGAGCTAGTTTCACGGTGGCTTGCTTGCTAGACTCACGAAGGAAAAGGCTTCAAACTCTGCTGTTACCCACCCCAAACAGTTTCCTCCCTTCTTAGCCCTGTAGTTTCCCAGGGAGATCACAGCTCGCTTTCAAGGCATAAAACTTACTTCACCATTCTAATGCAGTGGTGTCGAGACTGTAGCCCTGTGGCACTATCATCCCATTGTTCATCGATTCGTTCGAGCGGGCACCAGTAACGTCTCCATTGTGAGATTGTTGTTACTGTTTTTGGCATATCGAAGACGCCACGGGGAGCTTGCCAGGCTCTGCCATGCAGGCGGGATACTCAGTAGCTTTCTGGGCTCTCCGAGAGGGACAGAGGAATCGAACCCAGGTCGACTGCATGCAAGACAAACGCCCTACCCGCCGTGCCATCGCTCCAGCCCATCGAGACGGAAGGCCTCAGGGTCAGTGGGAACTGGCACTGTCAGGCTGAGTCCTCCTGTGAGGGTCATTTCTGACCCAGTCTCGTGGCAGAGCTGTGGGTTTTCTCCACCAAGACCCCCCGGACCCCTCTGTGGCTGGCGGCAGGGCGGGGGGGTAATGGCCCGTGTTCAGCACTCTCGACCCAGGCGCGGGGCCGAGTGGCGAGTGAGCACCAGGCAGTTGCAGATCCCTCGAGGCTGCAAGGTCAGTCAGCAAGGAAGGGAGAAAGGCTGGCGGCCCAGGTGCTCCCCGAGAGAGGTCTGGGGTCACAGAGACGCACTCCCGCCTGGGCTGGCCCCAGAGGGGCCCGCGGCAGCCGTCACCCACCTCCCTTCACTGCTCCTCCTGCCGGAGCCCGTGGCCTCACTGCTGAGGCCCCAGAAGGCCCAGCCCGGGAAATCCCGACAGGAGCCCCTGCCGCGTGGCCCCAGGTGTGCGGCTGCTCCCGAGACCCCCTTGATGTGTGGCTCGGGAGCTGGTCCCCATCCCCCGCCCCCCAACCCCACGATCAGGAAGGCAGGAGAGAAAGTCAGTCCTGGCCTCGGCCTACTGCTCCGGGGCTTCCCGCGCAGGCAGAATCTGGTCTAGGGTACACCGAGGACAAGGGACCCGAGTGCCAGGCCCCCCACTCAGGGACCTCGGAGGCCTTTGCTCCCGCCGAGTCCGCCCCTCGGGGGCCTGGCCTTGGACCGGAGCCAGGGCAGGCAGCAGAAGTTCCACCTGAGCCCCATCTCGAAACTCCGGGCAAGGGGGCCGCTCCCTGCCCGCCTGCTCTCGGTCTTTCCAGGACCGTCTCAGTGTTCGGGAGGGAACACACAGTCTCGGGGGCTTCACTCGTGGGGCAGAGGGTCCTAGCATGGCCTCAGATTTCACAGCCGGCCGCTTCCAAGCACAGGCAAACAGCTCTCGCTGCCCTCCCGCTGCACGGACCCACGAGGCCTGACCGCCAACGGCCCAGGAGGCCCCTCCGGGCCTCCAGCCAAAGGAGAAGCCCCGAGGTGTGCCCCCAAGCCTGAGTGGCCAGCTCTGGGCCCTCCCCCCTCCCTTGATCTCCCGGAGACCCCGTGGCCTCATTTCCATGGCCATGAGCACTCGGCACCATCTGGGCATTGGAGCACTCTCGGCAGCTCGTTAGCAAGGTCACCGTGCTCCGTGGAACGAACACAGAAACAGCAACTCCCAGCAGACGCAAGGCTGGGGGCGCAGGGCTGAGAGGCGGCGGGAAAATGACCTCCACTGCTCTGGGGCAGGGGTCGTCCATCACGGCTCGATTTTCGGTCTGCCTTGCCCTTTGGCCACTCCTGTTTCTCCTCTGAAATGGCACCACACGGCCTCAGTTCATCTTTATCTGGTATTTATTTGAAGCAGCTGAGGAGCAGCGATGAAAACATCCTCCTGGTGGGGTCGGCACTTAACTACTCGTTTCTGTTTCTGTCTCCAGCTCCTCATTTCTTCTCCCCGTTCCAGTGGTTCCACATTGTGCAGAGCCGGAAGACGGGAAGCTCGTCCCGCAGGTGACGGCATGGAGCACTGACAGGTCACCTGAGGTTCCCCAGTGGCTGGACCAGCACCTACCGCAGAGCTTCCTGTGTGCACCCCCATCTATGCCTCTCCTTCCAGGACTAACCGGCTCGGGCAGGGGAATTCCACAAAAGCCACAGCCCCCCCACCCCCAGTGAAGCTGTGAAGCCTGGAAAATGTGCAGTAAGCAGAGGCTGGGGTCCCCATCCAGAATATGTCAGAATATGTGTGTGTATATATAATATATATATATATATTTAAATATATATATTTTTTTATATTGCTTTTTGGGTCACACCTGGTGATGCTCAGGGGTTGCTCCTGGCTCATGCACTCAGGAATCACTCCTGATGGTGCTCGGGGGACCATATGGGATGCTGGGAATCGAACCTGGGTCAGCTGCATGCAAGGCAAACGCCCTACCTGCTGTGCTATTGCTCCAGCCCCACAGAATTCATTTTGAGTCTCAAAAAAACTCTCCCAGTCACTTCCACGAAGCGCCACTTTTCCTCATGAGGTCACGGCTGCGTCATTTGGACCAAGTCGGGGGACAAAACCCTGTTGTTTGTCTCGGGTGACTTCTCTGAAGAGGGCAGCCTCGAGAGGGCCTGCCTCCCTCAGCCACCCAGGAAGAGCCTGCACGGGTGGAGCTGAGGAAGTCTGCACCGTGCAGGCCTTAGTCTCACAGAGCTGCACTGGGTTCCGCGGGATCAACACGACGTGGAGATGAATCCCAGTCCCTTGATTTCTCGGGAGCACGGCACTCGGGCTGGAGCGAGGACTTGCTTTTTGTCAGAAAAGGGAAATCAGAACAGCGGGACGCTTGGGAAGTCTCGGGCTGGGGCTGGTACTGGCTCTGGCTCGTGCTCCGCCGGGATTCAAACCCGGTGGCCATGCGTTTGCACGGCCGCTCTGCTGATGAACGCCCAACACCCAGAGCCAGCTAGATGACTTCTGAACCCAGCAAGTGCTCCCAACCATGTCCCCAGACCGTGAACGAAGCTTTTGCTTTTTGCTGCCCCAGGAAGGGAAATGATGAAATTTCCCACTTAAATCTCCATGTACTTAATTACCTAAACAGAGAAATCCTAAACCGCGCGGCCTTTTACCTCCTTATTCTCATTCCTGGAGAACTAATTATCAAATGTTTTCTTGTCAATAGGGCCGCATTTGGGGGGATAAACTCCCAAGGAGAATAGTGAGTTCAGTGTTGAAAAACCAACAACAATAGTGAGCTTTAAGTTGAAATATGGAATGTAATCAAGGTAAAGAGAAAATGAAGTGAATTTTATCAGTTATGCAGGAGGGGGTCGGGGGTGGGGGTGGGATGTGTACTGGTTTTTTCTTTTTTTTTTTCCTTTCTTTTTTTTTTTGTTGGTAGAATATGGGCACTGGTGAAGGGATGGGTGTTTGAGCATTGTATAACTGAGACATAAGCCTGAGAACTTTGTAACTTTCCACATGGTGATCCAATAAAATAAATTAAAAAAAAAAAAGAAAAAAGAAAAGGGAAATCAGGCCGAACTTCTACCCCTGGTTCCTTTCTCCTTCCGTCCCCTGCCGACCCTCACAGAAAAGAATTCCAGAAGGGTGACAACTGGTGGAGAGAAGTTAATTTGGGAGGGGAGAGAAAGACCTTCACACTCACCAGCCCGGGTCGCCCCAGAGTCGGCACTCAATAACCTCGGGGCTGGCTATAGACTGACAATTCTCTGTAACTGCCTTGGTTTGGAAATCTTTGCACAGGGCGCTAACAGGGCTGTCCCTGGGGGAAAGCTCTGAGCTCCGGAGTCCTTTATCAACACAGATCCAAGAAGCCCTGAGACTTCTCCTCCCGGGGGTCCAACTGACGCTCTGGAATTCCGCATCTCACCTACTTTCTGATCTTCTCACGGGGCCCTGTATCCCGAAGGCCTTCCGGCCGGCTGGATTCCGGGCAGAGTCCCCCACTATCCACTGCCAGGACCCCCCATCTCTCCACCTACAGCCTCACCGTGTGGAGTGCTCCTGGGTGGAGGGTCACAGGGACCATCTCTGCATGTTCTTCCCAACACCCTGACAAGCATGAAGCCTCAGTCCCCTCAGCCTGCCGGCCCAGTCACCTGGCTGCACGGCTAGCCGGCATTTTAGCGGTCATCTCCAAGTGCACAGTGGAGCAGGAAGCGGGACAGAAGCTCCTCTCACTCTCCACTGCCCAGACGGCCCCACGCCCGCCACGCACACAAAGCTCTGAGGTCGCTGAAAGGGGTGCGTCTCAGCTGCACCCTGCTGGCTCTGCCCGCGTGCACACGCTCCCGGGAGGTGCCACGGAGGAGGACAACGAGGCGCGTGACCTCAGAGCCATCTGCGCCTAATATAACTATTGGACTTCCGTCCCAGGGCGGGGCTTGGTACCCGCCTTTCCCAGGCAACCAGCGCAGACCCCACCCGAGCCAGTGAAAGGCAGAGTGACGGCCCCGACTGCCATTCACGGGGAGTTTCCAACGCCTCCATGGGAGTGGGGGAGGGGAATTTTTCTCTGCACTTCATGGGAAAATTTCCCCCTGACAAAAAGCCCCTCGACTGGGATATTCCCCGGGGTGAAACAGTTTGGGCCTTAGAGTGTGAAGCATTGCAAACGGGCTATACACTGCACCCAGGAAAGAGTAGAAGAGCAGGAAAGAACACAGACGGCAGAGCCAGGGAAGCATGAAACACAAGTGCAGGGCCTCTGAGCCGGAAAGAGCAGCGTGGGCAAGGACAGACGAGGACACTGCCCCGCGTCGGTCTGCCGCACCTGCTGACCGCTCGGCCCTGCCTCTACCTACTGCGAGGCGCCCAGGAACTGGCCTCACTGTCCCTGTCAACCGGCACGACGGCCCAGGCCGCAGCCCTGCTGGGAGGGCGAGACCGGAGCAAGGAAATGGCCTCTGGGACTGCCAGGGCCAGTGTGGCCGGCCCCAGCAAGGGGGGATTCCGGCCAAGGGTCATTCTCAGGTCAGGGAAAGTGCTCGGGAGCACGGGCGGCTGAGGCCCCGAGCAGAGGCGGGGCTCTCCCTCCTCGAAGCGCAGGCTCGGGCTGTCCGTCTGGTGGGATGAAGGGTCGCGTGGTCTCCACCCGTTCTCAGAGTCCAGCACGTCAGGGGAGTCGTAGGGGAGCCTCCAGGCTCTGTCCAAGAAGCCAGATTCAACGCCTGCTCCGCGGCCAAGTTCCAAGGCCTTCTAGAACATCCAGGGCACAACTGTCCCCTTGCCCAGCCATCCGAGGCACCTGACTGTCCCCAGGATGGAGCTGTGATTCATCTTGACCCTCGGGGGACAAGTTTCCTACCAGACTCCAGCCACCCACACCCTGTGCTGCGGAGCCTGGGGACGGGCCTGGGGACCGTCCACTGCCCGGTGAGGGATAAACAGGGCGGCCCAGCCACCCCGCTGCAAAACTGCAGTACAGAGAGCAAGTCTTCCTCTGGGAACGGGAAACGGCTCCATAAATCCGTGAGCGGGAACCACTTAGAGCCTGAGTCCTGACACTCCAATTTCTTGTCCCGGCCAAGGCCATCAATCAGCACGTGTCAGAGAAGCGGGCGGAACACGAGGCTGGAGGCTTATGCAAACTCAGGACGGAACCAGCTCAGCGTGGCGCTTGGGCCTCACTGTAGAGTTCATGAAACAGGAACTAAAAACCCAATTTTTTTAATATTAGATGACACGATGGCCACTCTAGTAGAAATACGTGAGATGTCTTCACCAGCCCATGACTTCAGCAACTCAAACCACATTTATTTGTCCATTTATCTTTCTGCTCCCTGATATGAAACATATACATTTGCCTTAGCTTATAGCACACTGCAGTTAAAAGCTACTCAACATCTGAAATCAGAACAGGATGCTTTTATCCCACTATTTCGACTCTGAGGACATTATACTCTATTCATCAATAACACATTTTCCTTCAAATTATAGTGCCATTAAGCGCCATTAAGCCAACATATTCCTCTGGTCCATTGTTGGTCATGTACCTATAGTTTGTATTTTTCTCATTTTCATCGGGACCAATCGCTTCCCATTTAAATCTCGTGACACAAAATTAATTCACTGATCATGTTGGTCCCTATCAAATGATATCAACTAACATTTTTGCCACTCAGCATTTTCTTAGCACTCATCATTTCTTCCCAGTCTGAAGTTCTTTGATGAAGTTCCTACTATCAGTCTTACTTGGAGTTCACTATTTACAGCCTAAATTCTCCTGGAAACGTGCCTAACCCAAACATCACTACAATGAAAATGTCGCTGAAACATTCCTTCTCTGCACCTACTTCACACGATGCGGTTTCCCGTGTGTCTCTCGGGGACAGCCTTGTCTCGCAGTAAAACCAGATAACCGGTGCTTTGAAACAAGGCTCACTGCGCCCATAAGAACAAAGGAGAGGGCTGGGGGGACTGTCCCCCCAGAGCACATCACCAGACCCACCGGTCCTGCCTGAAGAACCAGCAGGTGGCAGCAGGGCCCCGAGCGCCATGGGAAGCCCCGGTGCTCCCCCAAGCCCCACAGAGTTGGGGCCAGGCATGACCTGACTCTGTGCAGCTGCAGTTGGGGAGACATGTCCCGAGATCACATGCTCTGGACAGAGGCAGGGGTGAGGCCGGGGAAAGGCCCAGGGAAAGGCAGAGAGGAGAAGCCAGGAGTCCAGGGCTCGACTGCCGGCAGCACTGGGGGCAGCCCTGGGGGTGCCCGAACATATCTGGGTGACTGAGCACACAAGCCTTCCCGCCCCACCCCACCCCCCCCAGCCCTGGGGCATGTGTCCTTCTGTGGGGGCAGGGCATGGGCACGGCCAGCTGGCCTTGTGCGCAGGGATCACTCCCGGCAGTGCGCAGGGAAGCTCGCGGTACCAGGGACCAGACCGGAGCGAGCTGCGTGGGAGCGAGCGCCTTCCCCTGGACGTCTGTGCCGGGAAGGGCACGTTTCTCTCGGGGACCGTGCAGCGGAGCCATCCCCGGAGGAAAGGCTTCTTCCTGCAGCAGCAACGCTCGACGGCCTCTGGGGCAGCTCCCGTGACAAGGACAGCCTCGGAGTCACACCCAGAGGCACCGACTAGGACCTGGTCTCCCAGGGGCATATTGACAGCTGGGCTCTCCCCGACCCGGAAGTGCGCCCCGCTAGTGTCTCCGGGCCCGGGACTCCTGTCTCCTCCGCCAACGCCGATGGAGAGTCCGCACCTGCTACCCCCCGGAGTCGGTGCACACGGTGAGCCCAGCGCCCCCGTCTCCGCTTGGGGTCTGGACCCCGCAGCAGGCCCCCCACTTCCTCTCGAGGAAGGGCTGGCAGTGAGTGCGCTCCAGTGAGTGCTCCGGGCCCGGGACTGCCGGCTCTGAGGGTGGCCTTCTGTACTGGCCGTGACCTGCCGGTCCCGCAGCAGGTGGCCTGTGGGCTGGGGCCGCCTCTGCACCCGTGCACCTGTGCTCCTCTCAGGAACCGCTTCCCGTCCCTCCCAAGCGCGGCTGACTTTGCCCTGCTCAAGCACAGCTGGGACCTGGCGGCAGGTCAAGGTGCCACCTGCGTTTCCTCAGGCTGAGCCTCTACGCGACTCAGCGCAGAGGAGCCACCTGGGCACAGCCGAGGCTGCACCGCCCAGCACGCCTCTCGCAGCCGGAGCATCTTAGTGCTTCTTTTTCTTTGGTAAGACTGTCCCTGAAGGGGCCCAGGCACTGGTCCCCGCAGGACCAGGTTGGATACCTGCAATCTCTGGGCACCGCCGGGCATCCAGCCCCCTCGCCGCACCCACCGACTCCCTTGAGGTGTGCTGCTTTCCTATTTTAAAGTTTCAATTTGATCCTCCAGACCAATGGTTTTCAGCCTTTTGACACCTGCAGTGACGTCTGAAAACCCCGCTCTACACAGTAGCCCTGAACGGGCCCAGAGAGCCGTTTCCCAGGCGAGTCAGGAGGCGGTACGGACAAACCCAGCTTTATTCAACAGTCCCAGCGAGAGGGAGGGCGAGGCCGGAGGCTCAGTGGCAGGTGCCGAACCAGCGGTTGACTTTGGCGGTGCTGAGGAACAGGACGAGGCTGACGATGAAGAACTCCTCCGTCTCCTCCACCCACACCAGCTCCACGCGCACGCGGCCCTCTGCGTCCGCGTAGTCCACGTAGTAGGTGGGGCCGGAGAAGTGAGCGCTGTCGGAGGGCACGGGCACGGGCGCCATGCTGACCGGGGAGCTGAGGCACCAGAAGGGCCTCCCGCACTCGTCCAGCACGGTGATGTCCAGTATGGAGCAGTTCTAGGAGACAAAGCGGCTCTCAGGGGGGAGCGACCGGGCCGTGGGATCTGCAGCCTGGAACTGAACCCGCAGGGAGGGCTGCACTGATGCAGCAGTGACGCAGACAGCTTGGACTCACCGGGTCCAACCTACAGTCTCCTTCCCTCCCCCCTCCTCCCGCCCTCCCTCCCCCGGCCGCTGTCCCCAGCACACTGCATCCCGCCACCACGCCCCTCGTGCCCCACTCAGGGACTAACGGGTTATCTGTACAGACTGGGTGAGGAATGGGCGGCCAGGGGTCGAGAGGGAGGAGGACAGACGTGCACGTATCTGCAGGAGCTGGAAGACTCTACTAGACTCAAAAGCCACTCCTAGAAAATGCCAAGGGATTTCCTCCTCTCATGGAAACCAGGTGACTCGAGTGAACAAAGGGTTACCTCGATATAGCCATCAAATGCATTCGTTTTCCAGGAGAGACCAACTTTGCCAATGAGAGGGAGGTGTTCTGTGTCCTTTTTATGACTTATAACAATGAGCTTCACGTATCCATCTTCAATGTGGCCTGGAGAGACAGGAAGCAGGTCACCAGGACGGACCAGGCAGCATCTCTGCTCCTGGGCACTGTCTGCAGGAAGATCCCTACAGCCCAGGGCCAGCCCCTCCGCCCCACCCCTACAGCCCAGGGCCAGCCCCTCCATCCCACCCCTACAGCCCAGGACCAGCCCCTCCGCCCCACCCCTCCAGCCCCAGGGCCAGCCCCTCCGCCCCACCCCTCCAGCCCAGGGCCAGCCCCTCCGCCCCACCCCTCCAGCCCAGGGCCAGCCCCTCCGCCCCACCCCTCCAGCCCAGGGCCAGCCCCTCCGCCCCACCCCTACAGCCCAGGGCCAGCCCCTCCATCCCACCCCTACAGCCCAGGGCCAGCCCCTCCACCCCACCCCTCCAGCCCAGGGCCAGCCCCTCCACCCCACCCCTCCAGCCCAGGGCCAGCCCCTCCGCCCCACCCCTACAGCCCAGGGCCAGCCCCTCCATCCCACCCCTACAGACCAGGGCCAGCCCCTCCACCCCACCCCTACAGCCCAGGGCCAGCTCCTCCGCCCCACCCTTACAGCCCAGGGCCAGCCCCTCTATCCCACCCCTACAGCCCAGGGCCAGCCCCTCTATCCCACCCCTACAGCCCAGGGCCAGCCCCTCTATCCCACCCCTACAGCCCAGGGCCAGCCCCTCTATCCCACCCCTACAGCCCAGGGCCAGCCCCTCTGTCCCACCCCTACAGCCCAGGGACAGCCCCTCTGTCCCACCCCTACAGCCCAGGGACAGCCCCTCCGTCCCACTCCTACAGCCCCTCTGTCCCACCTCTACAGCCCAGGGCCAGCCCCTCTGTCCCACCCCTAAGCTCAGGGCAAGTAGGCACCTGTCTAGCACGCCACTCACCCAGGTTCCATCCCAGCACCCCATATGGTCCACTGAGCCAGGAGTGATTCCCAAGTGCAGACCCAGGAACCAGCCCTGAGCACAGCAGGGTGTAGCCCCAAAACAAAACAAAAGAAAACAAAGCAAAACAAAAAGACCAACTAGAGAGACACAGCAACAAAAGTTCGGTTTGCCACAGACACAGACAACGGAACAGGATTAATGCAGAAACAGACCAATGTCCTTACAAGCCACTTCTTCACAAAGATCAGAATAACTCAGTGAGAAGTTTTTTCACAAGTCATGCAAAAACAACTTTAAAACACCTGAGAGAATGAAATAAGCTCCAGACCCCCACTCAGCCTCTACAGGAAAACCAACCACAGGACTGCGGACGTCAACAGGGACGTTGAAGCTGTGGGAAGCGTCCCAGGGCCGGTGTGTTCCCCTGGGCAGAGGCTGCGCAGGTCTGAGAGCAGAAACGGGCAGGGCTGCGCCCAGTTAGACAGAGTGGACTATTCTGGAGGTGGGCAGCGGCACGAGCAGACGACAACAGGCGGCCGAGGTGACCCCGCTCTCCCCCAACCCGGGCCTGCTGACAGCCGTGCGGCTCCCACGGCCCTTCACGGACCTACTGACTCCGACATCCTTTGTGTCTCTGCCCACCAAGCAGCAGCCCGGGCACCGGGCGCCGGCTCGGGACTGACGGGGACTGAAGGAAGGCTGGCCCATGAGCACACTGGCGCCCCCCATTTGACCCTCTTGTCCTTGTCTCCTGTGTGTTTGTTTGCCTCCTTTCCTGCAACCAAGCCAACAGGAGTCAGAGGTGGCCTCAGACACGAGGCCATGATAGTTGCAGAGAGGGGAGGTTGCCCAGGACCTGGGAAGAAAACATTTTTAACACAGAAGTAAAACAAGCACTATAAAGTGAGAAATGTCTGACCATCGAAAGGCATTCCTGGGAGAATGGAAAAAGCCACGCACAGGCTAGGAAAAATGTTTGCAAAACATCCATCTGGCGTAGGACAGGCTCCCAGAACACCGAAAGGGCCCCAACAGCGCAGAAGCTACAAAGGGAAAACTGCTCGTTTCCAAAGCCAGTGGGTCAAAGAAGACTGCCAAGGGCTGGGGAGCAGGCAGGAGGCGCTGAACCCTGCGGCCCTTTGGGGATTATTTTGCTCTTCCGAGTGCAGTTTGGGGGCCACATACCTGGTGATGCTCAGGACTTATTTCTGGAAGGTTCAGGAAACCAACCAGGGTATTGGGGCTCGAACCCAGGTCAGTCGCAAGGCAAGCACTGCTCTATCACTCGGCCCTCAGCCCTTCTGGGGAAATGCAAGTCCAAACCAAGAGCCCTGCCACTGCGGCCAGAGAGAGAGGAAGGTGATGAAAGCCAAGGACATCATCCCGGTGCGGGAAGGGAAGTGGGGAGCAGCGACATCCTGGCAGAGGGAGGAGCCTGGGCAGTCAAGCCAGGAGCAGTCCCAGAAAAGAGCAGTGGAGAGGCGTTGGAGTGATAGCACAGCGGGGAGGGCGTTTGCCTTGCACGCAACTGACCCGGGTTCAATTCCCAGCATCCCGTATGGTCCCCCCAGCACTGCCAGGAGTAATTCCTGAGTGCAGAGCCAGGAGTGACCCCTGAGCATAGCTGGGTGTGACAAAAAAAAAAAAAAAAAAAAAAAAGAACAGTGGAGAGCCGCTTTCGGACAGAGATGCCTTCACCTGGGAGTCAAGTGGGTCCTTCTCCTCTTTTTCGTCCTTCTCCTCTTCCTACTCCTCCTTCTCCTTTTCCACCTCCTCGTCCTCCTCCTTTTAACCACTGCCAAGCACTGACCCCAGGTTTCACTCATATAGGGCCACTGTTCTAGCACTGAGCTACATCCCCAGCCCCAACCAAGTTTTCTTAGTCAAGCTAATATTCAAAGACATGAGTGGATTCAAAATACAGATGTCACTTCAATCTTTCAAATCACCAAGTAGTTTTCAAACGATCCCCCCTGCTATATATTATCACTATACTCGAGAAAAAGGGAGGTCCACGTGCCCCCACTGGCAGGCTGAACTGGACTGTGGAGAGACAATGAATGTCACATTTTTCCCAATCAAATCCTCAAGGACAAACTGGACCACTCAGAACAAAGCATAGGGCGTAGGGGAAGGGCCAATGCTCCAGTACTGTGCTCCTCGGGTGTAAATAGGCTGTGGCTCTGGAAGGGACCAGGCACCCACAACGGCTGTGCACCGCTTTACAAACGTCGACTCACTCGGAATTCGCAGCCCCACATCAGTAAAGCAGGCTGGCTGTTCAACATAGTTTCTCTAACAACTCACGCGCAGACCCCAGTGGCAGAAGCAGCACACTCGGCCACTAACACTTCTCCCTGCTCAGGGCCGCAGAAATGGCTCAGCGGGCTGGGGCACATGCTCCACATGCAGGGAGCCTGGGTTCAGGCCCCAGTTCCATCTGTTCCCTGAGCACTGAGCTGGGAGCACCCTGGAGCACCACCTGGTGTGGCCCCAAAACCACAACGCCTACTCCTTCCTCTTCTTCGCTGTCAGCTACACGGCGGTAGAAGCCGGGCGCCCCTTCAGGCTCGGTCTGCATCAAGGGTCGGCAGGGGCCTGTCTCCTCACCCCTTATCAGATACTGCGGGCAGGCGTCAGGGCAGAGCAGAGCCCACAGCACCCCAGGGCTCCCCTCTCCAGCAGAGCTGCCCTCCCGGGCTGGTTTCTGGAACATTCCCACCTGCTGAGCCTGTACTGTGCACGTGGACCGGCCAGCTTGGCTCCGCGGCTCTGCCCTGTCTGTGGGTCAGGGCCGTAACACGACTGTCCCTAACTCTGGGGGCTCTCCAGGCAGGTCACTGACCCAGCACCGTGCCCAACATTAAACAAGGGCCGGCTGAGAGACACTCCAGGGCTGAGGGTGCTTTGCCTGAGGGAGGCCCGCTCAATCCCCACCACCATGGCCCCCAGTACCACCCAGAATGGTCTCCAAGCACTGCCGGCTGTGACCCCCATTTAAATAGAAAACCCTCCAAAGCACTGGTAAGCGGTGCTGAGAGAACTGTTTCTCTGGAAAGGGTGTGATGGGGCCAGGGCACTTCCCTGAACACAGGCAACCTGGGTTCGATCCCCAGCACCCCATGGAGACAGGAGTAAGCCCTCGCCTACACCCGGTGACCCAGAACCAAACCAAATGGGGGAAGTGGGGAGGTCAGGTAAGTTTGGGGAAGGACGGGGGCCTATCCAGACACCGAGCGTTAGCCTGACACAATGACCTGAAAGGGCTACTGACCGCTTGGCCTCGTTCCAGTAAGAGAATGTGGCACTGCAGGAGCTGTGCCTGCCCTCAGCTCCCGGCCAGGGCCACAGCCCCTCCTCCTAGTCACTGTAGCTCTGTGGGCTCAACTCTAGAGAGGTCAGGAGCCGCCTCAAGTCCACTGCTGAGAGCTGTCTCAGGACAAGACCAGTGAAATGGGGGTGTGAGTGAGAAGGAAGGGGAAGAGCACAAACAACGCCCCCGCCCCGGCAGAGTGGCCCCTGCTGCGTCCCCTGGCCTGGAAGGAGGCAGGTGAGTGAGGGGGCAGGGATGGGCAGTGCCGGGGGGACTTGTCCTTCCTTCAGAAGGGGCAGAAATGGTGGCTTTCTTCCACTACGTGGTAGCTACATGGTGAAAAAGGTGCTTTTCTGTAACTGATACACATGTCACACACACACACACAAAAGATTGCCAGAGGCTTCCAAATTTATTTGGACTACCTCCTTCCCAGAAAAATAATAATAATAATAATAATAACACTAATGATATGTAAAAAAAATCCAGCATTCCAGGAAATTGCTTTCTTCAAGGACAAAGAGAAAGCCCCTCAGTGACCACTACTGCCCACCCGCCCGTCCCTCTCTGAGAGGGGCCTCACCCACTCGGGAAACACTGGGCCAGAATATCTCATGATTAAAATGCCCTGTCACAATTTTATCAGCCGTTCCTTTTCCTAACAAATTCTCCTTGGGATTTTTTTTAATATAAGTGAGGGTGAAACGGCTGGTGCCCTTCTTGCTTCACGGTAGAATTCTAGAAGCAGCTGGACCGAGTGACCCAGTTCTGGCTCTGCTGAGACGGCACCTGTCTGCTGTGCAGCCCCCCACCCAATTTCATCCCCGACCACTTCCTGGTAATCCCTCGCCCTCCCCATCCCTCCCCCAGGCCCGCCCTGGCACGGAAAATCTGGAGTGCCTGCAGCCGGCCTCTCCCCCTCGGCGTGTTCCTGCTCTCACCAAGTGCGTGAGTGCACGGCATGGACTGGACAGACGCCCCCTGAGACGGCTGCTTTCTCACGCCCCACTGCACAGTCACTAGGGACACGGCGAAGAACGACCTTAGCCTTGACAGAGAGCGTGTTCGAAAAACTCAGGGCACAGCTGCCGTTCCCACTGCAAGGCGGAGCTGGGACTGACCAAACATACACACACACACACACACACACACACACACACACACACACACACACACACACACACACACACACACACACACACACACCCGGTACCAGAGTTTCTCCAACACTGGGGGCCACACACTGGGTCTCCTGCTCCACGCGCAGAGCAGGCCAGGCCGACTCTGATGGCAACAGCGCCCTCTGCTGGCACCTGCTCACTGAACCAGGGCACAGGAGACCCTGCAGAGGCTCCAGCCTGGTCTGCGAAAGCAAAAGCATAAAGTAGCAGAGAGGTACGAGCTAGCAAAGATGCAACCTCTGGCAGAAAGCCCTCTGGACTTAGTCACTAAAATACTAAAATACAGAAATCTAGAACCTCACAGCCGCTACTGTGGCCACACGACCTCATATCTCCTCATTCGCAGCAGTGGAAAACAAATTATCAAATGCTTCCTTTCCAGCAGGTCCGACTCTGCGGGGGAAACTCCAAACAATAATAGTGAGTTTTTTTGTTTGTATGTAATCAAGGTAAAGAGAAAGTAAAGTGTAATTTACCAACTACACAGGTGGGGTGGGGGACCGGGGGGCAGGGCGGGGTGGGGTGGGGTGGGGTGGGAGGTTTACTGTGGTTCTTGGTGGTGGAATACAAGCACTGGTGGAGGAATGGGTGTTCGAGCATTATGTAACTGAGACTTAAGCCTTAAAGCTGTGTAACTTTCAACATGGTGATTCAATAAACAAAATATGATATTAAAAAAAAAAGCAGCAGGGAGGTCAGCTGGGGCCCTCGGGTCTCACTGCCCTCCCCTTCACTGAGGGGCCTGCATGGTGCGCCTGCACCCACCAGCTCAGGGCTGTCGGCACAAAGAGAAAGAACTGTAAGAGCCATCAAAGACCTGGAGCCACCGACACCTGGAAAGCTCATCCCCCACCCCCTACACACACACACACACACACACACACACACACACACACACACACACACACACACACAGACCCAGGAGAGCAACATGTCCCCGAAATGGGAGTCAGGGAGCACCACCCCATGTAAGATGACTCTGGGGAGCCACAGCCATAGTGCAGTGGGCAGGGCACCTGCTTGCACACACACAACCAGACCCCCAGATCCCAGATGGTCCCCAGAGCACCACCAGGAATGATCCCTGAGCACAGACCAGGCGTGAGTCCTGAGCACCCCCAGTAACCATGTAGCTGTGGTATAGTCACAGGACGGAGGGCCACACCCTGTGACGCTTAGGGACAACTCCTGGCTCCCTGCTCATAAGTGGCTTGACTCCTTGGCATTGCCCCGGGGTCCATATTTGGCTCCAGGGATCTGAACTAGGATCCGCTGCATGCAAGGAAAGATGTCTCTCCAAAGCACAAGTATTAAGAAAAAAGAAAAAGGGCTGGAGTGATAGCACAGTTTGCCTTGCATGAAGCTGACCCGGGTTCAATTCCTCCATCCCTCTCAGAGCCTGACAAGCTACCGAGAGTATCTTGCCCGCACAGTAGAGCCTGCCAAGCTACCCGTGGCATATTCAATATGCCAAAAACAGTAACAAGTCTCACAATGGAGACGTTACTGGTGCCCGCTGGAGCAAATCAATGAGCAATGGGACGACAGTGATACAGTGATACAGTGACTAAGGAAAAAAAACTAGAAAAAAATTTTAAATCATTCTGTGTGTCAAAATGGCAACTTACTCGCTCAGAGAAGAATCATTTTATGTGACTTAACTTTACATCTCTACGTTAACTTCTCCGAAGCACAAAAACAAACCTAGGGAAATTCATCAGTCAAGGAGCACTCAGGGCAGGAGACAGAGCACAGGGGTTAAGGTGCTGGCCTAGGACGTAGATGACCCCAGATCTTCCCCCAGCACCCCCAGACCAGAGAACTGCACCCTAAGACTCTAGCATGCAGGGCCCACTAGTGGGCAAAGCACTGCTGGGAGTGCCACCCCTTGCACACCGCTTGAGACCCCCCCACTCACAGGGCAGCCACTCACCAGAGGCGAGCCGTGCACTCTTAAGCACACATGGACCACAGGCCAACAGATCTGCGCTCAGAGACGTAAAATCTCAGTGAATGTAAAAGAATTTAGGCCACATGAAGCATACTCTGTGGTTACAGCAGATTTAAATTAGAAATCATTAGCATTAGCAAAATCTCAAAAACTTAGAAATTTCAAAATACATATTTCTTTTCAATCTACAGATGAAGGGAGAACTCAAAAGAAACCGAAGGGGATTCAAACTGAAGGAAAATAAGTCCCCCCCCCCCGCAAAATAAGGGAGCAGTCTATTGCAGTAAATGTCCCTATTTAAAAAGAACAAATCTCAAATCAATGATTTCCACTTCCATTGAAATCAGAAAAATAAGAAGCCAGAAAAATTAGAGCAAATTGCCAAGCAAGCAGAAAAAGGAAATGGAAACAATAACAATCAGAATGCAAATCGATGAGATTCGAAAGGATGACAGAGATCAAACAGAGCACGAGCAGCTTCCCCGAGGTGAGCACAGAGGAGGCTCCAGGAACCAGCAGGGAGACAATAGCCACCAGGAGGCACATTCTGCACAGGGCTGCAGACGCCAGAAGGACAAGACGGGGCATCCGGAACAACTTCATGCCAACAAACTGAAAACGTTTCTTGACAAAATATCAAAGCTCACTCAACATGAAACAAGATAACCGACGTAATCTGGGTCCTTGAGAAAATGAAAACTGGGAGCCAGAGAGGGAGTGAGCGGGGAGAGTGCTGACCGTCACACTGCCAGACGAGTCTGATCCTGGCACCCGTATACGCACGCCACAGCCTCACCAGGAGTCAGCCCTGTGCTCTGTCAGGCAGGGCCCCGAAACAAACAAAAGGAGTAAACTGTTGTCATGCTCAACAGGCCGAATGCAGCCCTGAAGCAGAAACGAGGATCCATCCCCAGGCACCTGAAGGCAGAGTGTGGGATCTGGGATCCATCCCGAGACCCCGACAGGCCGAATACAGGATCTGGGATCCATCCCGAGACTCTGACAGGAATGAGAACTAGGATCCATCCAGAGACCCCGACAGGCCAAGTGCAGGATCTGGGACCCATCCCCAAGACACCTAACAGGCTGAGTGTGGGAACTAGATTGACCTCCCAGACATGACCCCTCAGCACAGAGCCAGAGTGAACCTCAAGCGGGCTTTTGTGCCCCTCAAAATAAGACAGAACCTGTAGTTTTAAAGCCCGGCAGAGGAAGCTCGACATCTTGCTGGTGTCCTGGCAAAGAAACACTCCCGGTCCAAGCTGTCACCCTGCCACTGTCAGGACAGGAAAGAGGCCACACACGGAGAAAGAATGCATGTGGGGGCATCTCACTATAGAGTAGTGTGGAAAGTAAGAGGAAAACTGGTCAAGGATGGCTTGCTTTTTGTTAAATAAAAACCATGGACGAAATACCGGAAGGGAAAAAAAAAAAGAAATACTACAATTCTGTGCCAAATGTCCCCAACATTCAAGAGAAAGGAGCATTTCCTGATTTATTCGATCATCTCAGCTGTGCCTCGAGCCCACACCACATACAGGTATTATTAAAAAACAATTTAGCAGACACAACAAAGAGACAAAACAAAGACAAAATAGGAAAAATCTTAATCACAAATATGTAAAAATAGTCTAGAGAAAATTCGCAAGCGGCCCTAAAAGACACAAGAATATTTCTTTAACAAATTAGAAGACATTCTGCATTTGGGGTAGAATAGCTGAACATTAAAGACACAAACTTCCTTCACATCAACACAGACAATTTACCATGATCCTAATTAAAATGGCACGGCACCAATAACCCTGGTAAACCTCTGAGCCCAGAAGCAGGAGCCCAGAGACACTGCGGCCACCCCAAGGGCACAGGAACGGACTGTAGTCGGCTCCACTGGTCAGTCAGCCCCACTGACCAGTCGGCCCCACTGACCAGACAGCACCGTCTTAGCTTCGAAAGAGAAATGTGGGTAACTTGCTGTGAGCGCCCAAGTGAGTGGAACTCGAGAGTACAAACCATCACTGAACAAGATGGGGGGCGGGGGGGCCGCCTGCTCAGCACCATTCCCACCACTGCAGGGGGCTGTTCCTTCTATTTTATTTTTTAAACCAAAAATTAGTAGTTAGAAGGGAAAGGATTAAGCATTTACGCTGCAACAGAGTTCTTTACCCAAAAAAAACTCAGCAAATATAGAAATAACAGCATAATTAGAAAATTACCGTTTTCTAACTTCAAACAAAATAAAAAGATTCAGACAAAGATTATTCGTGGATATCAAATTCATTCTCCAAGTGAGCTTGAGGACAAAGGGAAGCAGAGGACACGTCCCCCCTGAAATACGCTCACCCCCAACGGAAGGCCAGCCGGCAAGCCTTGCACCACACGCCACGGGCACGGGACGGAGACACGGAGCCGCTCTCCAGTCTCGCCGCGCGTGGGCAGCCCTGATGCCGGACCACGGAAGGACGGAAGGACGAGCTCCCTCTCCTCTACCCTGGGTGCCTGGGCCCCGGAGCCAGGTTCAGCAAACTCCTTTGAAAGGGAAGAAAGGAAGGCGGGGCGGGGGCAGGAGGGCAGGAGGGCAGGGAGAAGGGCCAAACACTCCCGAAGAAAGGCCCAGAGCGGGAGAGGTCCCGCCTGCCAGAGGGCAGCGCAGAGGGATGAGAGGAGCAGAGGCGGGCAGAGGAGAGCCGCAAGGCGCAGGGTGCACAGGTCTGGGGGACACAGCAGAGCGGGGTCGAGTGGCCGGCTCGGGCGGGCGCCCAGCGCAGACCTCGGCAGCGGGCCCCTGCCCTCTCCACCCTGCACCCCCCCCCCAGCAGGAGACTTGCCTCACCTTTCCTGGTGAAGAGGTTGCGGAACATCCCACACAGGGAGAAGACCCCGCCGCTGTGCAGGTCCACGTGCAGCTGGTAGCCCTGCAGGCCACACTCGGGGCTGTCGTCCACCACGGGCGTGTGCAGAGGCACCTCGTGAGGGCTGAGAAGCAAAAGGGCACACGGGGAACCGTCAGAGCAGAGGTGGAGGCCCGAGAGAGCGCTCGCAGACACCCGCCCCCGGCAGCCTCCCCAGGGCGCCCACTGGCCCTCGACACTCGCGGCTGCTCACGGACATGCGCCCAAGCTCTGCTGGGACACCAGCTGGCCGCCTCCACCTATTTGCTGGTCTCGGGAGCAAGAGAACAGAACTGCCCACCCAAAGGCACCAAACAGAGCCACGTCCAAGAGCTGCGCACAAGGCCCAGGTCACGCTGGACCAGACTGTATTCTCGAAGCAAAGCTTCCCTGGGACGGAGGACAGGACTGTGGGAGAGTGCTTTCCGTGCACGCAGTCTACCCGGGTTCGAGCCCTGGCACCCATGTGGTCTTCCAAGCGCCGTTCGGGAGTAAGTGCAGAGCCAGGCACTGGGTGTGTCCCTGCACCACCCATTAAAAAGGTAAAAATAAAAAAGCTTTCCCACACCAAATAACAAGAGCATGCAAGCACTCGGCTTATTTGGAAAGTGAAACGCTGAGAAATGGAGTACAGGTGAGTGAATGTGAGCTGGAGGCAAATTTCTCTTCCCACACCCTCCATACATGCAAGATACGCCTGGTGCAGGCCAGCAGATTCGGCCACAAGAGGGCTGAGAGTCACATCATAGACCCTGAAGCATCTTGGTGTGTCTGTAATGAAGAAGCTACCCTGC
This sequence comes from Sorex araneus, assembly GCF_027595985.1. NCBI lineage: Eukaryota > Metazoa > Chordata > Mammalia > Eulipotyphla > Soricidae > Sorex > Sorex araneus. Next base: position 378,632,198 of record NC_073303.1, read on the forward strand.
CCATTAAATTATGTTCTACCAAGTACACAATCCGCCCCCAGAACAAAAAAGGCAAATATGTGCTCATGAGTAAGCTAATTATTATAGCAGCAGCTAAGTAATCATGCCCATTGCCTTATATTTGTGATCAACAACGGAATGGCTCCGAGCTATTCTCAGGATATTAAGATGGTATCAGCTTCCGAAGCCCCGTTCACCAGCGAAGTCCCACACACCCACAGCAAACACCTACACGGTGGCTGAGCCCAGGGTACTCCTCTCCACGAGGCGATGGAAATGGAGATTCGCCATGACAAAGGCCAGCTCCTCATCCCTCTGAAACACAATTCAAGACAGAACATTTTCAACTGCAATATTTTCAGTTTTTTCCCAAGGTCACTGGGAAGATGGCAGCCCAGTCACCTGACAGACAGACGGGGCTCGTCACCACCTCCAATGGCCACAGTGCCCTTGCAGCAGCACTGCTCATGTGCTATTGGGCCTGTGGGCAACAGGACCACTGTCCACTGGGTACACAGTGCAGACTGTGAAGGACACAGACTCCACGATGAACAGCCGAGACAGCAGAATGCCGGCTCAGGCCAAATGACGGTGAAAAAACCTGCCAGTATTAGGTGGACTAAAACTCCTTTGCAAAGGTCACACAGTCACGTCAGACCTCCACAGATCCAAGACTGATTCTGTGAGTCAACGGCCTGACAGCTCTCTCAGGCCATCCACCCAGGGGGCACGATGAGAGCCAGTCCTTCGTGCAGCAGAGATGGGGAGCCCTTTCCCACTGCCAGACAAGGACCATCAGACAGCAGAGGCCTTAGGACTCGATGCTGGCACCCAAGGTGAGATGCCGAGGAGCAGCCGGGAGTGCAGGCCACAGCAGCTGAGTTAGCCATGTACAACAGAGAAAACACAAGCTCCACTCACGAGCAGAGGAAAAGCATCACACTCCGGCGCCCCTCCCCAGAACCTCCCTCTTGTGGTCGGAAAGGCCGCCCCACAGCACCTTGGAGGGACCCCAGGATAAACACAGAGGGAAAGGTCTCAGCAGGGAGAGGACGTGAAAGGACAAAGGAATGATGTGACCAGAAACAGGAAGCCTGCTGCCCGGAGCAGCAGCGCCTCAGCCAGAGAGGGTTTGGTGGGGCTACGCAGAGCACAGGTAGGAGCAGTGTGACACGGATGGGACACTGCGAGCCCAGGGACTGCTAAGGTGGCTGGATATGAGGAGGGAAGCGTACAGAAGGGGACCCCAGCCTCACCTGCCACAGCCCCACCAGGAGGCCTGGCTGGAGGCAGAAGATTCTGATGAGTCTGTCACAGCCGATCATGGTGGACTCAGTCAAATGATGCAGGTTGTACTTGGCGATCAAAGAATGCCAGCGAGGTCTTTGACCATCCATGCCAAAGAGAGGAGAGAGAGGGAGGGATGAGCTTCAGAGCCAGTGCTCTCAATTCTCCTGACTGCATCTCGGTCGCTTTCAACAGCACGCCAGTACTGTGCTCAAGCTGAGTGGCACGAGGAGGAAGTGGGGGACAAGTTGGAGAAATTAAACACAACACGGAGACAATCGCATCTGCCCCCACCCCCTTTTTCCTCCTGGCCCAATGGCCCAGACAAATGTTAAGTGAAGAATCATGATGACAAGGAAGAACATTCTATTTTCTGCACCGCAAAATCCTACCCAAGACTGACAGAAAGCAGACTCGACCCGTCCGCTGAACTGCGGGTGGAGGCATGCAAACACGGAACTGTCCTCCCAACTGACGCGCTACTGATGCAAACGCACAGCCCGAAGGCTCTCGCTGACCAAGGGCCCCTGAGGGCTGTCGGAAAGTGTGGCTCCCTTTCGCATCCTTAAGCAGGTAATTTGGAGAGAGGGGACTTGTAACACTACACCGCAAACTTGGACCAGCAAGGAGAGTACTTTGATGAACCAGACACCATGAACTCTGTGTGAGAATTAGTGTCTGGAAGTGAAAAGCTCAGAAGCATAAGAAAACACCACTCAATTGTGCTAGCCACCCTGACTCTCAGACCAACAGCCAGCACTCAGACGGTCCCTGGTGGCAGTGGCCTCTGTTGTCATGCCTGGAACCTCAGATCCGTGACAAGGGGAAGATGAGCGTTGGGTGATCGGTGCAGCAGAGCTCCTCCGTTTCTTAGATGTAACGCCACCTACTTAACATTTACATCTGAGATGTTCCCGCCCCGGAGTTCTGCTGAACAAGTACTTACCCATTCCTGGAGGGAGGTTGAGAGCGGTCCATAAACACTGGGGTCACACCACACAAGTCTAAGGTGGCCAGCGTGGCTCGCTGTGGCCAGTACTTGCCGTACCACATGACTGTGACTGAGGACTCATTTATGGAAAGATCAGCGTGGTCCAGGACGTGCTCCTTCCCACACGTTTCTCTCAGTACAATCACCCAACCTAAGCCGGATATTCTGGAGAAAGAAAAGCGGGCACAAACACCTGCTTCCTTGTTGAACAGCAGAGTTTAATCTAGTGTAGCAGGTATTATCTATAAAGCACCTAGCACATTGGGAGCTACACGAATGCAACAATTTCCATCTCACCAACAGTTCTCTCCTTGGATTCATTTTTTCCTTCTCACCTCATGAATGACAACAAAACATCTAGAATGTTCTTGAACTGGCAGTACCCAGACAAGGCTTCCGCCTCCCAGAAGCTACCTGCCTCACTAAGGCAGAGGAAGTGGTGATTTCTGCTTTGCACAGAAATCTCAGGCCACATCAAGCAGAGAAACACACAAGATGGACAGCACCCCCCACTGGAAATGACACGAAGGCACTCAGAATCTGGAGCCCGTGCCCACGTACCTGAGGGCCTCCTTGGTTCTGGCCGGGAGGCCTGTGTACGGGTTGACGGGCTTGAGGAGCTGCGCCAGTGCTGCTCTCACAGACGCGATCTGCTTGCTGACGTATTCCTTCTTCCAGTACCCCGCCTCTCGAGCCGCCACGGATAGCGAGTGCACACACGCGGTCATCGTCTCCATGGAGCTCCCTCTCCAGTGAGATTTCTTAGGGGGAAAAGCCACGGAGTAGATTTTTGCCCAAATAAAGCTGGTGGGAGAGAGGAATGAGGTGAACTGCGTGAGAGGCACGGCTGTGCACGCAACGGAGGAAGAAGTAAAGTCCAGTGAAGTAAGAGATGCAAGTGAATGCTTGACCTGTCCGATTCCAGGAGTAAGTCACGACCAACACCTGCAGCTGCTCCCGTGCTCTGGTGGGCCGCAGTCTGCGTGGAGTGTTTGCAAACCACCAACCCTTGGGCCAGAGAGACAGCACAGCAGGGAGAGTACTTGCCGTGTGTGCAGCCAACCTGGGTTCAATCTCCGGTACCCCAGATAATTCCACGAGCCCCACTAGGAGTGATCCCTGAGTACAGAATCAGGAGTAAGCCCTGAGCACCACCAGGGTGGCCAAAAAAAATAAAAAATTAAATGAAACAAAATGAAATCTCCAACCCCAAGTCACATGCGGAAGTTGGAGAAGCGTGGTCAGGGGCCGAGTCCCTGTGAGCCACACGGGGTGGGACCACTGCCAACCTCCCTATGCCTGCCTAGGAGACTTAGAAAAGCAGCAAAGCATGTACCTGCGGGCTTGCTATCTCGTGCCTTTAAATATATACCTTTATTTTTTTAAGGATCAGAAAGGAAATAGGCACAATGTGAACAATTCAGTGAGGATCGTGTGTTCTTTAACCTTCATGCCTCGGTCTTTCAACAATGAACAGTATTGCTTGCGCAAAGAAGGAACTACTCACCACTGCATGATGAGCAGGAGAAAATGGGGGAAGATCCAGACTACTGAGACCACGTTTGCCACGTGGAGACTGTGCTGCCGGCATTGCTGAGCACTTTACGCACTCACTCAGCTGACCCCACAACAGACCCAGGAAACAGCTGCTCTTCGACCCCGTGAGGAGACTGGGAAACTGAGGCCCAGGAGCAAGGCGTCCCACTGCCCAGGGCTGCTCACAGGAGAGTGGTGGGATGAGGACGTGCAGCCCCCTCTGAGGACAGCCTCTGCTTCCAGGGCCTCTCGGGCCACCGAGAAGTGGTCGCCGGGCTGCAGGGCCACCCTGCTCAGCCAGCTCTGCCCTGCCCCTGCTCTCACTGGGAGCGAAGGAGACGCCTCTTTTTGGTGAGGATTCTAAGCACCGAGCCCGGGGCCTTGGTGCTCAGCCTGCGCCTCAGCAGAAGCCGCGAGAACACCCAGGTAACTAGGAGCCCAGCGTGGAGAAGACAGCTCCCGTCTGCGTCGTGCTCACCTCTGCCCCACTCCCCGTCCTCTTCCTTTGCTCTCATCAGCCCACGCAGCTGCCACAGGCTCGGCGCCACACACCTTGCCACGGGGAGTGCTGCAGGCACTCACTCCCCCTGCTGTGTGCACGGAGCACCTTCCCGTGAGGGGCCTCACCAAACTGACTACAAATGCAGCCTCAAAAGGATTACGTTCCAGCATCAAAATAATGCAACGTACAATCGTATTTATAGACACGCTTACTCATAAACACGAATGCCAAGTTTAGGGCTGTTTCTCACCGTCTCCAAAAGCTCTGGCAGAACCCAAACACTGGCTTCCTGGCCCCGGGTGCTCCGTCAGAGTCAGGTCAGCAGCACTGTTAGGGCTCTGAAGCGGTCGGCACTGCAAAGCCTCAGGCCCAGGAGCTGTGCTGAGGGCTGGCGTGAGACTGTTCCCAGAGGAGCCGGGACAGACCAGCCCGAGACAGTGCTCACTGAGGCTGCAGTTGGCAGGCCATGGAGGAGGCAGCCCCAGATGCAATGGGGACCAGGAGACCCTCCAAGGCTTCTCCCCAAGATATCACAGATGTCGCCAGCAACCACTGTCCAGCTGCCCTCCCCTCGGAGACACCAGGCAGCTGCGCTGGTAATTCACTGTGCCTCTCCCTCTCCGGAAACCTTCCCGGGAGTTCCGCCGTGGCTCTGAGGATACAGCTCGAGCTCGAAGGAGAGTTCTGTTCCCAACGGGAAGACCGGGGCTTGCAGAGGCCGTGGGGAGCCGCTCACAGCACGCCACCTCCTTCAAGGAACGGCCCTCCAGCGTGCGCCTCACAGACCCCGTGCCCCGGCGGCAAAGGCCGCAGAGCACCTGACTCCAGTGAACGCCTTCCTCTCTCAGCAAGGGCCAGGCAGACTCGCACACACGACCTTCACTCCAGAACCACAGTCAAGAGCAAGTCGCTCCTTCACCCACTGAGGCGAGTGTGTGGGGATGGAGACAGGCCTCTGCCCCCAGGAGGGAAGAGACGCCACTCTTCCTGGGCGGAGTGCGGATGTCACTGGGACTTGGGGACAGCTCTGGGAGTTCCAGGGAAGAGGAAAGCAGGCAAGGAGCCACACAGCCCCCGGCCCCAGCAACCTCCAGTGCAGTCTGCCAGACTGGCCTGAGAATCAGCCCCGGCAGGTAAGCACTCTCGGCGCCCCACTTTGTCTCTCTCCTTCCTCCACCCTGCCAAAGAACCACAGGCACCTGTGCCCCTCTCTGCTGAGGACAGAGAAGCCGTGTCTCAGAGCGGAACTCTCAGCAGACCTTGGCAGACACCAGCCCCTCGGCCCAGGTGACTCAGGGCTGCAGGCCAGGTGCCCGGTGACACACAGAAGCTCCATCCTTCCTCATGGCACAGAGTGGCTCTGAGAGGAGGAGCACCCCCTCCCCTCAGAGTCAGCTCAATGGCCAGGCACGGTGAGACATGAGAAGGGAGAGGTCTGCTCTGGGGGCCAGAACAGTCCTTATTTTAAGCACGTACATGCAAATCTTTGAAAATGCCACCTGACATTAGACAAATTATTTTTATCGATATCTAGGAATACTCTCGCAATTAATTACATTACTTTAAAAACAATGGTTGAAACAGTCTTACTAGTTTCACAACGTTCATGGACAATCGCCCAAACACAGCAGAGACGCGGCTTTCTCTTACTTGTCACTGGCCAGGTGGTAGAGGCGCCTGTTGACACAGCCGGCGGCCAGCAGCGTGACGGCGTCCAGGTAGGAAAATATCTGCAGCAAGACTTCTGAAGGCAGACTGAAAAGGGGAGGTGTCAGGAGAGCAGGTATGTAGCCCACCACACATCACCGCCACCCCCCGTGTCCTGCCTGCAGGCGAGCAGCCTCCACGCTCCCCTCCACGGCACCCTCTGGGCTCACGGGCCTCCGAAGAGGTGACACACCGCAAGCACAGGAGCACGTGTTCTCGCAGCACGAACCACCCGCCCTCCTCAGCCAAGCAGTGCTGTGCAGTGAATGACGGACAGGGGGCAGAGGGAAGGCCTGCTGGGCCCTGCACAGCCATCACACTGGAGAGCCACCGCTCAGGCCCAAAACCACGCACGGCTGAGGAGATCCACACCTTCCCGCTCTCCCCCGGGCCCTGTCACGTGACTGCCTCGCTGGGGACCTCCAGGGCACACGAAGGTTTCTCCCATCTCTGTCTTTCCCACTGTACCCTCTGTCCCTCGGGCCCCATTCTGACACGGCACAGACAGCAGCCCCAGACACATAGAGCATCACTGGTGTAGGGCACAGGAAGCCACAGAACTGACTGTGGGGACAGCAGCGTCTAGGGACGAAGGACGAGGGGCAAAGTCATTTCAACCACTTGCCCAAACTCACACCTTCTGATTTCAGCTACTGAAAACACAAACCAGTTCCCCAGATGTGCCTGACAGATCATCCATCCCAGCAGGTCGGGCCTGAGGAGAGAGGGGCTTATGGAACACAGTCTCTATGTAAGTGCTCCCCTGCCTGTAGGAGAACATGGGGTTTGTCCTTTTAGCCTTGCTGCAGGGAACTTAATTTACCTTAGAGCAATGCCCTTTCTGTGTGGACACAGGAAGACAGTTAATATTATGCTTTGTAATTTGGGAGCTGATTGACTCCAATAATATTTACTCCTGGGCATCTGCTTTCTCGACTCAGTTGCCCTTAGTTCCTAGCACCCCAAAAGCAGGGTCCCGATGAGGGACGGAATGGACCCAAGGCAAGCTGTGAGCTACCCTGGCATTGAAATGGGCCAGGCCAAAGTTCCACAATACTCAACTATAAGTTGAGAGCATGGTCATAGACAAATGCTGTCACGATCCAAAAGTGACGACAAGACTAGGACCCTGCTGGGGTAGGAAAACTAACCTGACCTGAGGACTGTGGTCTGGAATATATGGTGAATGTCCTCAGGAAGAACCAAACTTAAGTCTGATATATCTCTTACTGTGTTCATACAGAATCACATTGCCAGAAATATCAGAAATAGATTTACTACAACTATTTAAGTGGATTACGAGCTGAGGAAAGAAGAAAGCAACACACCCTGTATAGGATCCCACCCTTGAATGGATCTCCTAGTAATCTGGAGTAATGTCCTTAGATGAGATTTTGTTAATCTCCTGGAGGAGTGGTCTTACCCCTCTGTTGATTTGTTAATGTTCAACCCACCTTTGTGTCATCACCCTATGTGATTGCTATGTAAACTAAGACTGTAGGAGAAAGAGAAGATACAGAAGCAGGGAGAAGACACAGAAGCAGGGAGAAGTCAGAAGCAGAGCACAGAGCGAAAGAGAATCATTGGAGCCAGAAGCAGGGGAAAGAAAGAGCACAAAGTGAGTGAGAAGTGAGAGCGAGGGGGCTCCAGAGAGAGAAGCAGAAGGGCTCCAGAAGAAGAGAGATTGGAAGAGATCAGAGGAGAGACTACAGAGACGGAGACAGAGGTACAGAGACAGGCAGAAGAGAGCACAGCAGCACACACAGAAGCAAAGCACAAAGGAGGAGTTATCTCGATCCAGTCCATACACAGTGGCTCGAGAGCACCGAACAGGAGCGGCAAGAGAGAGAGAGCCGCCCCGAGAGCCCGAACAACACATCATCACACATCATAGCACCCTTCGGCGCATGCACCTTTGTATTTTTTACACCTGCCCCAAAGCTTCTGAGACTAAACCCTCTGCTCAGAGAGGGAGACTCAGACCCAACATCCCAGGCAAAGCCAAAAAGTTAGATGCTTTGATAAGAAAAGGTCATGAGTCTAGAGAGAGCAAAGGTGCACGAAACCTTTGGGGTTAGCCACAGAATGTAGTTTAGGTTTTTATATTTAACTATTTCACCAAAATGTAGTTATTTTTTTAAATATCAGTGTAGTTTCAAAATACAGAGTCTAGGGGTTCAAACAAAATACAGCAGGTAGGGCCTTTGCTGAGCACATGGCCGGCCCGGGTTCTGTTCCTGGCCCCACATATGGTTCCCCAAACCCTGCCAGGAGTATGCCCTAAACAGTGTTGGGTGTGCCCCCCGACAAATATTTTAAATATAGATTCACGGGAACAGAGCGAGCAAGCAAGGCAGGCAGGGCACTTGCCTTGCACACAGCTGACCTGGGCTCAATCCCTGGCTCCCCATATGGTCCTCCAACCCCTGCCAAGAGTGGTCTCTGAGCACAAAACCAGGAGTAAGCTCTGAGCATTGCTGGGTATAGCCCTCCCACCACCCCCTGCCAAAAAAAAAAAATACTGAGTCAACCTTCAAAAAATGATTTGAGAAAGCTATCCAGCAACCATGAATTTCATCAGCATAAGATCCCATCAAGACTATCATTAGACTCCAACCCACCATATAACACGAAAGGGGTGAGGCCTCTCTCTGTTCTTCTAAAAGAAAAAATCCACACTACAACTAAGTCGTCTGAGATCAAAAAGGCTCTTTCATAACCACTGTTGCCAAGGTCTCCTCAGATAAGTACCACCAAGGTGCTTCCTGATGGGCCCCTCACTGCACTGACGGGCTGGGCCTGCTGGAGACTGGAGAGAAAGGACAGATGGACATGAGAGGCCTGCGTCACTACCCTCCCTGAGAAGACTGGAGCAGGCACATGAGCACGCATGTGTGTAGGCATGTGTGAGTGTGTGTGTGAGCGTATGTGCATGAGTGTGTGAGTGTGTGAACGTGTGTGTATGTGTACGTGTGTGAGTGCATGTATGTGTGTGAGTGTGTGTATATGAGTGTGAGTGTATGTGTACATATGGGAGCATGTGTGTGTGTTTGTGTGTGTGTGTGTGTGTGTGTGTGACAGAGAGCCGGTATGTGCACACATGCATCTTTAGCAGCACGGGAACCTGTGTGACAGTTCCTTCCTTGCCCCTCTCACAATCCTGCACTCATAACTCAGACCTTTCCTTCCTGTCCTACGAAGCCCCTGGGCCCAGGCCCCACTGCATGCTTCTCTTCTGCTGCTGCCCAGGCCTCCAGAAGATTCCAAAGGACACCTCCTAAAATGACCCTCCTTGGCCCATGCCCTGGGAAATGTCCATAAAATGCTCCTTTCAAGGTGGCACACAATGCTTGGCACGCAGCGAGTGGTGCTCCTACACTGCTGGCTCAGAACAAATGCACAAGCATCCCAAATAAGCACAAACAAAGACCTCACAGGCTCCTGGGGCCCAAGCCCAGAGCACCAGTCCAGCAAAACAGCTCCCCAAAGGGTGGCAGCTCCGGAATCCAAGGCTCCCCACGCTCTATCCCCTCCATCCTCATCCAAGGGTCTGCATCAACTAGAAAGTGAGTAATTTTAAGAACATTTTTTAAAGGAAAATCAGATTTGCTTGTCACTTCTGGGAGCTGAGCTTCGTGAAATCGTCTAAGGCGACAGTGGTGACAGGTTGACTCATCTCAACCTCCGTGTTGAATCGTTCCTACACGATTCTATTCTTAGGGCGCAGAACAGCAGCCTGCCTTCTACAGCATGACCTTCCCCAACAACCCATCCCCGGTCCATCAAACATGGCACTGTCCAGCCTCTTACCTGTCCAGTGACACCCAGTGCTCAGAGGGCCCCTTCTTCTGCCTTCTGGCACGCGGCTTCTGGTGGGTACAGCCTTCGGGGAACTTGGTACCTGCCTCCTTCCTAAAAGCAAAGACAGAATATTCCAATTATAATGGCAGGGGAACTGTCCATTCCCTCCCGCACTATTTCCAAGGATTTTCTGACTCCAAACTGTACTTAATGAAACGCTTCAGCTTCAGGAAGGGGTGAAGGGGGAAAGGAGGAATGGAAGACTACAGAGGGTATGGTGAGGAGGGAGGGTGAGACGCCGGGGAGGTTGAAGTTGGGAGGGAGTGGAGGATGAAGGGAGAGGGAGACTGAAGAAGGATGGAAGGCTTAGGAAGGTCAAGGAAGGAGGGAAGACAGAAAAGGTAGGGAGAAGAGGGAGAGATGTAGAAAGGGAGGTGAGGAGGGAGAAAAAGGTGCAGGGAGAATGAGTGAGTGGAGGTAGAAAGGCAGGGGGAGTCAGGAGGGAGGGACAGATGCATGGGTAGTGAGTAAGGAGATGCAGGAGTGAGGAGGGAGGGAGAAGTGCAGGAGAGTAAGCAGGGAGGGGGAGACACAGGGGAGTGAGGAGAGGAAGAGACAGGGGAGTGAGCAGGAGGGAGACACAGGGGGGAGAGTGAGCAAGAGGGAGAGACACAGGGGGGAGAGTGAGCAGGAGGGAGAGACACAGGGGGAGAGAGCAGGAGGGAGAGACACAGGGGGGGTGAGCAGGAGGGAGAGACACAGGGGGAGTGAGCAGGAGGGAGGTCCAGGGAGTGAGTGTGAGGGAAGGATGGAGAAGGTCTGGGTGGGGCCTCAGTGCAGGCGGAGCCTCAGTGAGGTCCAGCGCCCAGAGGAGTCACTCCAAGCTGGGCCTACCAAGATGCTCACATCCTCCGGCGAATCACAGACTTTAACCAGCCACAGACTTTAATCTCTCCGGGATTTACTGGTACATAAGTGACCCCAACACTCAGAGGCTCTAGGCTCAGTGAGAGGGGCCAGAGCACCCACCCTACAACACAAGTTCCTAAAATCCCTTCTCAGACCAGCAATCCTGGGTAGCAGCTGGGCAGGGCCCTCAAAAGCCCCAGACAGCCCTGCCCTGGGGGCCTTGCCAGCCCATGGAAGGATCTGGAAGCAGGGTTCCTTACAGGCACACACACTGCTGGCCACTCCCCCTCACCAGCAGTCATGTCGGAGCTGGTGACAGTGGCAGTAAATGTCACCCCATGCTCCATCCGGGGCCACTGAAGGACCTCTGCTCACAGTCACTCCTACCAAACTGACCCCTGGACAGAGGGATGCACACCCCCAGTACGTGGGCAGTGACGGGGGCAGATGGTAAGGGCACGAGGGCCCCCAACGCTGCAGGATGATACACACAGTCACACCAGAGAGGGCACAGCTGTCACAGGAGAGGCAGGAGAGGTCACGCGCCATCCCTACTCACAGCCAGAAATGCTGCAAGGGGGCCCAGGGCCAGGAGCACGGGTACCTGGGGCCACTCTGGGAGCCCTCTGGCCTTCTGGGCCCCCACACTGGAGCTGCCCTCCCCCTGACAGGCTGTCCTCCAGGGACAAGCCAGAGGGTTGTGCGCATCCCCCAGAACAGCAGCCAGTGTCTGCGGTCAGTCTGGGAGAGCCCAAGCGGAGCCACCTTCCTACCCTCCCACCCCCCACTCCCTCTCAGGGCCCAGAGACACCTTGAAGGAGCCACTGTCCCAAGTGATGCCCACTGGCTGCACCGCCTCCCCACACCCAAGTCAAAGGCTCTCCCCACCTGGACATCCCAGCCACAGTGGTGGGCAGGAGTGGGCAGGCAGGCAGGGCGGTGGTGTGGGCAGGGGAGAGCAGGCAGGGCTGGGGTATGGCAGGGGAGCAGGGTGCCTGCGGTGCGGCCCTGTGTGTCTCTGCCACAGGAAAGAGGCCCCAGCAGGAGAGCCGCGAGTCCACGTGGAGGCAGGTGTGTTTTCCTACCTGCAGCCCTTCCCCGATGAGCCGAGACTGCACCCTACCAAAGCACATTAAACCAGGAGGCTTTAAAGCAGAGATTCATTGGCCAACAGCAACTGTCCGGAGCCGGACGCCCTCACAGGTCGGTGGCCCTGGGGCCGACCCCCTCTGTGGCCTAGGGGTCCTAGAGTGGGAGCAGACCTGGATTCGCTCCACCTTCATGTGGCCACAGTCCTGCCCAGCGCAGGCCTTGTCTGGTCTCAGAAGGACGTCAGTCTGTCTGCTGCGGACCCGCCCTAGTTACAAAAACCCTTTTCCTGGACGGCTTTCCTGGATCTGAGCTGGAGGGACACACAATTTCAGAAGTGTCCCAACGAAGTGATGGCTAAGTTTCTACCAACACCCTGTTTTTGGTTTGGGGCCTCGCCCAGGGTGCCAGGGCTCCAAGGACCTATGTGGTATCAGGGATCGCACTGAGCAGGCATGTACAAGGCAGGAAGCACTTCAATACAGGTCCGCTCTCTGGCCCGTGGCCTCATTTTTAATGACTAACTTCTGGCAAAGTCTTTATTGCTTTGTCTCGTGCATCCAGATATAGTATCTTCAAGCTACCAGAGTTACCAGCACTTGGGCTGTGAGACAGACTCTGTCTCATCCAACAACGCTAAGATCTATGGGGAATGAAGGTCGTTCGAGCCTGTCTACACACACACACCACATGGACGCCGAGGACTGGCTCCGACAGACACTGCTCCTGTGACACAAATGAACCCCACAGGCATTCCCAAACCAGAACAATTTTTTGTCATTCAGAGTGTCCTCACCAGGAGATGCCAAAAACTCAAACTATTACCCAAGGCCTGTCCAAGGGAACTGAAAAAAAAGTAAGAAGCAGTCTCAACCAGTGTGAACCCTCTCGGGCAAACACCAGCTTGTCTGCTGCAGATGTGACAGGAAGGTAGATGTACGATATGGACCAAGCTTCCCCACAGCCACAGACCTCTACCCAAGCCGCTTCTAGAAATCATCCCAAAGCAAAAAACGTGGGGAAAAGGCCAAATCTGGAAACTATAAGGGTCTGGCTGAACCGAAGGGCAGTTAGCAACATTCAGCCAGACAACAAAGTTTCAACACCAGGGAAAGGGCTGAAGGTCCAAGGGGCTGCCCCCAAATCACTGTGACTGACCCTCAGACACTCATGCATATGTATGTGACTGCCTGGGCCACACACTCTCAAACTCCAATCATCCTTATACAGACACGCACTCGAAAACTCCAACACACACACACACAGAGGCACACCCTGTGTCTCTCACTGTCCTCTTATTTTCTCTCCCCATGTTCCACGACTTATTGCTCCGCCCTGCACCTTCACATCCTGGAATATAATGTAACTCTGCAGGACTTTGTTTCACACCAGAAGATGTTCAGTGAATGTCCACTCATGAGTAAAAGGCATTGGATGAGCTATTGCCATCCAGTCATGCTACTTGATCTTCTCTCTGATTTCTCTCTTGAGAGATAAGTAAATACATACAGAGAAGTGGCCAGGAAGGACAGAGAGGATAGGAACCCCTTGCCATCCGGTTCACTGGATTCCAAGCATTCTGCTCAGTGGTTGTGTTTACGGGAGGCCAAGAGGCTAGCAGGGCCGGGACCACACTTACCCAGGTCACCCCTTAAAGTGCTATGTAACGAACTGCACTGCAGCTTCTGTTTCACTTTGAAACTAAGCACCTGTCCCTTCTGCAACTTTGTATGGATTAGGGAACATTCTCGTGGCATATTCTCTGTGACCCTCAAAGTCATTCATAGGTTTCTGGAGGCACAGCCTACAGAAAGTCTAAGACTGTTTGAAGTCCCTTATTTGATCTTCAAAGTCAATGCAAATGCTCCTACTGAAAATTCATGTTTATCTTACTATAGGAATGTATCATGGTACCAGCTAATATTTTTAACATTGCCCGCAACCACTGCCCTGACCTACAGCTGCCTCCTGCACCTGGTGGACACGGAGAACCTCTCTCACCCTCACTTGCCTTACAGTTACAGTGTGTCCCCCACCTCACGGGTCTCCCACCCCACATTAGGAGGCAAAGGCTCTCACTGTGCCATTAAAGGGACTGTTCAAGGTTCTAAGCCAGAAATCAAGGACTCTTGGGACACCCCATCTTCTGTCCTTGCAGAACGCCCTGCCCTGGGCACTGCAACAGAGCTCTCTCTGCTGTCCCTTGGGGCTCCCTCCGCTGTCCCTTAGGGCTGACCCTGTGGGGAAGGTGCTGGGCCAGTGGCTGCAGAGGCTTGAAACCAGCTTAAACACATCCACACAGGTGCATATATACATACCGTTCTTCCACATCCATGCATGCCGTCATAGATATCATGTGCACATACACGCCTGCATTTCTGTGTATAGGTGGATGCAAGCATGCACACATACATGCTCGTCATCACTTATGCAACAGTTCTGCTGTGAAGATGCCGTGCTCCAACCCAGCCCAGCTGTGGCTGCTGGGGGGAGGGGGGGTCACAGCTGCCTTCCTGCCTGTCCCTGCACAGACCCAGCCCAGCTGTGGCTGCTGGGGGGAGGTGGGGGGGTCACGACTGCCTTCCTGCCTGTCCCTGCACAGACCCAGCCCAGCTGTGGCTGCTGGGGGGAGGTGGGGGGGTCACGACTGCCTTCCTGCCTGTCCCTGCACAGACCCAGCCCAGCTATGGCTGCTGGGGGGATGGGGGGTCATGACTGCCTTCCTGCCTGTCCCTGCACAGACCCAGCCCAGCTGTGGCTGCTGGGGGGGTGGGGGGTCATGACTGCCTTCCTGCCTGTCCCTGCACAGACCCAGCCCAGCTGTGGCTGCTGGGGGGAGGTGGGGGGGTCACGACTGCCTTCCTGCCTGTCCCTGCACAGACCCAGCCCAGCTGTGGCTGTTGGGGGTTGGGGGGTCATGACTGCCTTCCTGCCTGTCCCTGCACAGACCCAGCCCAGCTGTGGCTGCCGGGAGCACAGCTGCCTTCCTGTCTGCAGCAGTACTCGGGAGAGGGAAAATCTTGAGAAGCTTCCGCTCTTGTGCCAGCCCCACAAACACGACGCTTGATTGGCAGAGTAAGAGAGGGCTCACGATGGGCTGGAGAACCTGCCCCTTCCCTCCTGTGACTAGACGACCCTTTCCATCTCAGCACAACTTCCACACCTCTCTGTCCTCGCCTGGAAGTCGCCTGAGCAAATAGCCCCGAACAACATGGAATTTGCGAGGGCCAGTCCAGCGTTCAGAAGCCCGACTCTGCCTCTCCAGGCTTAAATCCTGCTTCAGTCTGAACAATCTCGTTCCTAAATGTCTCTGTGAATTGCTTCACAACGGTACTATTGGCAGTCTGCAGAGCAGCACTGCCGCCTCTGACCGGCCTGGCATCTGGTGCCAGGGAAGGCCCAGCCTCATTTCTCTGAGAGACAGCCCTGGCTGCGCGTTGACAGGCCCCCCAGCTGCCAACCCCAAGTCCCTTGCACGCCCTCCAGTGGCCTGTAAGTTCACAAAGGGGAAGACACAGGTGCACGGGGCTACGGCAGGCCACGGCACAGCCACCTGCCCCTCGACTCTCTCCAGCCCTGAAACCATCTTTCCCCAAGTGGCTACCTTATAACTCTGAGGAAGTTCGATATTTTTAAAACACACTTTCTGAGTTGGATTTTTAATAGTTGGTAAAAGAAATTAGAGTAAGGAGAAATGAAGCTTTGTGTTCTGCTCTTACAGTTTATAGTATCTGTTTGTTCACATGCTGTGTGGGAAAGGGTACTCGGGGGTATCAGGAATACAGATCAAAGAGTTGGAGCTGGATCCCAGCAAGGCCCAGCTGGCACTGCTGGATGGAGCGGCGCGGCTGGCCCCTGAGGATGCAGGCCCCGAACCTGAACTGTAAAGACCCCCACACTCCCTTGAGCATGGCCAAGAGTGCCTGCGCCCTGTTCAACCCCACAAAGCTGGGTACGGCCCTAATCTTTTCAAAACAGGAATCACTAATTCCTTATTATCGTCGAATCTTTCTACACTCAGACACTAAAAATAACCACCTGCCTTCACCATCATCAATCATTCTGAGAGCTCACTTTGCTCTACCTGACAGAAAATATGCATCGCCAAATCACAGGTGGATGGGTGGGCCGCTAAGCCAGGCATGACATTCTAATCACATCATTTCACCAGAAAGTTCTCTCAACTTCCCAAGTAATGAAAAATTCATCGTAAAAATCTCTTGGCTGCCAAGGAAGAGAGCACTATATATAAAAACTAATTTTAGTAAGAGGGCAAATTGTTTTAAAGTTCAACCTTCCTATTAAAATTCCAGCCTTTTTCTCCTCCATAATAAAATTTCTGTAGGCATCTTCACCACCCTATTTGTCACAAGGCTGCGATCTGTCTAGCATCACAGCTGTTCCACCAAGAGCCATCTTTTGCCACAAGAGTAACGCCAGGGTAAGTAAGGACATAGAGCTGGGTAAAGAGCATGAGACAGATTCTTGGAGATCCAGGAAAAGAGAAGGTAATTTTAGGTAGCTGAATTAGTGACTGCACTGTTTTCTTATGCTTACACGAACTGTGCATGTGCTGGAGTGGCAGCACAGCCACTGGGGTGCTTGCCTTGCATGCGGCTGACCCGCGGGTTCAATCCCTGGCACCATATATGACCCCCCACCCCGACCTGCCAGGAGTGATCTGTGAGCACAGAGCCAGGAGCAAGGCAAAGAAGTGATGAACAGAATATGTGTGCCTCTTTAGGTCCAGAAATCCAAGAGTTACAAGCAAAGCGACTGTCCTAAAGCGTGTCCTTGGCAGTACCCCTCCACCTGGCAAAAGCAGCCACAATGAAGGGCACGTGGCTAGAGCCGCCCCTTGTGGAACGAGCAGTGCCCGCTGGAGAGCAGCCGGAGATCCCTGTGGAAATGAGCCAGCCCAGCCGGACTCGCAGAGGAGGCCCGTCCTCCAGCTCAGAGGTATGAGCGATCGGGGAGAGGGAGACTCGGGCAGGAGGCACCAGACACCTCGGCTCCTCAGAACTGAGGCGGGACAGCAGGCGGAGCAGCAGAATGCGTGTGAGTCACCGGGGGCTCGGGGGACAGTAGGAGGCGACTGCCTCGGGGCCTCCCTCTAGGGCTCCTCACAAACCCAGGAGAAGCGCACAGGCCACTGGTCTCCCAAGGGGCCGAGTGGGGGTGCTCCCCTTTCCGTGCCAGTGCAGGGCACACGGAGTGCTTGGGCGCCGAGGGGAGCCCTCTGGCCCGGGCGGCAGTGGGGAGCACGTTTTCACGAGCTTCTCGGGGAGCTCAAAACCAGAGAAAGCGAAGCCGGGTCCCACCACAGCTGTGCTGTGCACGCGCTTGGCCTCCTGGTCACACCTTGTCCCCCAGGTGGGGCCCGGGACGAGGGACCCGAGACGAGGGACCCAGCTCCCGCCACCAAGGAGTCCAACTATTTCCCGGGAAAGCCAGTGTCAGGACGGGATCCCACCCCACTCCCACCACGCTGAGAGAGTGTGTGTGAGAGTGTGTCAGTGTGTGAAAGTGAGAAAGTGAGAGTGAGTGTGTGTGTGGGAGTGGGAGTGATTGTGTGAGAAAGTGAGAGCGAGTGTGAGTGTGAGAGTGTGTGAGAGTGTGAGTATGAGAGTGAGAGTATGAGAGTGAGTGTGTGAGAAAGTGAGAGTGAGTGTGTGTGTGGGAGTGGGAGTGAGTGTGTGAGAAAGTGAGAGCGAGTGTGAGTGTGAGAGTGTGTGAGAGTGTATGAGTGTGTGAGAGTGTGAGTATGAGAGTGAGAGTGTGAGAGTGAGTGTGTGAGAAAGTGAGAGTGAGTGTGTGTGGGGGAGTGGGAGTGAGTGTGTGAGAAAGTGAGAGCGAGTGTGAGAGTGTGTGAGAGTGTATGAGTGTGTGAGAGTGTGAGTATGAGAGTGAGAGTGTGAGAGTGAGTGTGTGAGAAAGTGAGAGTGAGTGTGTGTGTGGGAGTGGGAGTGAGTGTGTGTGAGAAAGTGAGAGTGAGTGTGAGTGTGAGAGTGTGTGAGAGTGAGTGTGAGTGTGCGAGTGAGAAAGTGAGCGTGAGTGTGTGGGGGAGTGTGTGTGAGTATGAGTGTGTGGTGTGTGACGGTGAGTGTGAGTGTGAGTGTGTGTGAGAAAGTGAGAGAGTGTATGAGTGTGTGAGTGTGTGTGCGAGTGAGAGAGAGGGGGGGAGTGTGTGTGAGAGTATGAGAGTGAGTGACTGTGAGAGTGAGTGTGTGAGTGTGAGAGTGTGAGTGTGCGAGAGTGTGAGAGTGAGTGTGTGAGTGTGAGAGTGTGAGAGTGTGTGAGAGTGTGAGTGTGTGAGTGTGAGAGTGTGTGAGTGTGAGTGTGAGAGTGTGAGTGTGAGAGTGTGAGAGTGTGTGAGTGTGAGTGTGAGAGTGTGTGAGAGTGTGAGAGTGTGAGTGTGAGTGTGAGAGTGTGAGTGTGAGAGTGTGAGTGTGAGAGTGTGTGAGTGTGAGTGTGAGAGTGTGAGTGTGTGAGTGTGAGAGTGTGTGAGAGTGTGAGAGTGTGAGTGTGTGAGTGTGAGAGTGTGAGAGTGTGAGAGTGTGAGTGTGAGAGTGTGAGAGTGTGAGAGTGTGAGTGTGAGAGTGTGTGAGAGTGTGAGTGTGAGAGTGTGAGAGTGTGTGTGAAGTGTGTGTCAGTGCGGGTGTGTGTGGCGTGAGCGAGAGCGCGCCTGCCGCCCGCCTCCAGAACCTTCCCCCGTGACGGCCGCGCGCGGGAGCCCGCCTTCGCCCCGCCCCCAGAACGTTCCCGCGTGAGCCCCTCGGGCGGGTGCGAGGGGCCGGGGCGCCGGCCTCCCCGAGGGGCCGACAGTCACCTGGGCCCGCCGGCCTCCGCGCCGCCCGCGGGGTCGCTCTGAGCCAGGAGGCGGCGCCATTGCAGCTGCAGGAGCCGGCCGCGTCCGGTCGCCATGGAGACCCGGCGTGAGGGGCGGGGCCGCGCATGCCACGCCCCCGCAGGCCGCCGCGCGTGCGCGCGGGCCGCGGCCGGGGGGACGGGTCGGTGGCTCCGCCCCGCCCCGCCTCCAGGGGCGGTCCCGGAAGTGCCCGGGGCCCGTCTTTGGAGGCGCTTTCCTGCGGTGGCTGCGTTTGGGAAGCCCTGAGGCACCAGGCCACGGCGACTTCCCAGCTCACACAGTGCTCGCGAGGACGCGCACTCTAGAATGTGTCATTTCGCTCAAACCGATGCCGCGTCGAGCCCCGCGCGACGGCGGGAGCGAGACCGTCAGCCCCGCAAACGACTCGGGGCCCGGCGCGCCATGTAGCGCGCATGCGCAGGCCTCCCGCGAGGGGCGCCTGGGAAGCGCCGGGCGGGCCGGGGCCGGCTCTGGCCGCGTTGCACCATGGGAGTTGTAGTCCTTGATCCTGGCACAGGGACTGTGGTCCCCGTTCGGCACGAAGCCCTCAAACTACCCTTCCCAGCATTCCGCCGGGCTTCCCAGGTCACTCTGCAGAGGGACGGCGGGCCGAGTGTCCGCTAGGGAGCTCATCAAAGTGCTCTAACTCAAGCGAAGAGGGACCAGGGGCAGGGACGGCGGATTTCAGCGCTTTTTTTTTTTTTTTAAATTCTTTTCGGTTTAATTCAAGCTAGCGTCTTGGCGCCGCCCGCCCCGCGGGGTTGCCGGAGCCCGCGTCCCGCCGGGGTGGGGCGGGAAGGGTCGCTGCTGGCTGGCCGGGGGCTCCCCGAGGCCCCGCCGTGTCCGTGACGATGATCTGCGCCTTCCTGCGGGCTGCCGAGCGCGCCGAGCAGCTGCACCGGTGCTCGGGCGGGCGCCTGCTGCGGCGCCACCTCGTGCTGAGCAGAGCCGGCCCGAGCGCCGAGCCCAGCTGGCGATGGGGGCTGCAGGGCCAGGGGGAAGCGCCGCGGCCCTGGGGGCTGCGCGGGGCCCCCCGGAGGGCCGTCTGGACGCAGGGCCAGGGCGCCCGGAGAGCAGAGCAGGACCCCAGCAAGCAGGTCCCCGTGCCTGGAAGTCGGGGCGGGGAACCCGCCGTGCCCACGGCGCAGAGAGGTAAAGGGGGCCCGGGGACCCCCCGGGGAAAGTCGGGGCACGGCGCGCCCCGCGCCTGCAGGTCGGACCGTTAGGAGCAGTTTAGAATCGCGGGACGCGGGCCGGACCTCGGCTGCGAGGACCCACTTGGCGTATTCCCGCCTGGGCTTGGGGAGACACGCCCCGCGCGGGGGGCGCACCCCAGCACCTTGGCGCGGGGGACCTGCGGGGCTCCGAGACCGCTGCCCGGACGCCTCCCGAGCCACCTGTTCCCCCCGTCTCGGCCCTGGAGAGAATTCCCCCGAGATCAGGGCGCACCCGCTCGGCGCTTGAATGTTTGGGGAGGGGAGAGGTTACAGCGGGAACCCTGCGCTGGCAGACCGTGTGCTGCGCACAGTTCTTGGGAGCAAATGTGCTGCAAACAGTGCTTGGAAGCGAGTGCTGAGTCCTTGTCCTTAGGGCTACTGTCACTCAAGTCAAGTGCGTGAGCGCGTGCGGCCGTGCCCTGCAGCCCGACCCTGGCACTGAACTCTCCGGGCTCCTTTGCGGGGCGACCGGTGCTGCCCTCCGTCCCCTTCCAGCCGCAGGAAGCCTCCTGCCCGCGCCCCCTGGCCCGTAACTCTCGGGGTTTCTCTCCACAGTGAAAGAAGCGGGAAGAGATTTTACCTACCTGCTAGTGGTGCTTATTGGGATCGGCATTACAGGTGGGAACAGCGCGAGCGGCTGCCCAGAATCTCCCTTGAACTTACTGTTTTACTCTCACTGTTCTCCGGCTGATCTTTTTTTTTTTATTCCCTGCTGCGATTGTGTTTTTCAGGTGGCTTGTTTTATGTGATTTTCAAGGAACTTTTTTCTTCATCCAGCCCTAATAAGATATACGGCAAAGCCTTAGACAGGTGCAGATTACATCCTGAGGTTAGTTCCGATGGGCTGACGGCGGGCACGGGGAGAACGTGTCGGTGGTGGGGGGCAGAATTCACACACTCCCGGCCCGAGTGGGGCAGCCGGAAGAAGAGACACGGAGCACTTGGCTGGGATTAGCTGCTGGCGCCTCATTCCATGAGCGATGCTGCGGCGAGAGCAGGACACTGTCCACCGCCTGTTGGTTGGTCTTCGGGCAGAGTTTATCCTAACTGTACGACAGTCGCTGTGCTTGTCAGACAACACCAGCCGGCAGAGACCTCTGGACTTGGGGAACGTGTCTAGTCTTCCAGATGGCGACAGTCGGCCCCACGCCCCCACAGTGACAGTGACGCTAGAGAGCCCGCCCCAGGCCTCACTCACACCACATCAGTGCCGGCGGCTCCCTGGAGAGCACTGTGTGCGGAGCTGGGTTGTGTGTTTGAGAGCTTGGTCTTTCCTGTGCCTCCCAGCCCTGGGTGTGAGGTGTCACTGTTGTCCTGTGTGTGGAACGAAGGGACACCTGGTGAGATCCCTTAACCGGGCCCTGCACTTGCCAGTGGGCAGCCGCCGCCTGAGCCACAGCCGTTCCGGGCTGAGTCTGAGATTCTGGAGCGCGGCCCTGTCTCCAGCCGGGCCTGACCGGGAAAGGCCGTGCTCGTAGGTATCGACAGGCGGTGTCCCGCAGGGGACAGCTGAGTCCCAGCCGCTGTCCCGTCACTCCGCCTGCCCGTGGGCTTCTCCAGTGCAGTCAGCCCCGAGACCGGGAGGAGAACTGGCTTCCCCGGCTTCTGTCTGGGGCAGGGCCCACAGAGCAGGAAGGGAGGGTGACACGTTCCGAGGCCGAGGAAAGCCCTGCACGGCTGCTGGGTCTGCCGGCCACAGAACGCCGAGAGACACAGCCGCCGGCCTGCGGGTGGCCAGAAGGAATGCCGGGCGGAGGGCCGTCACTGACTCACTCGGGCTGCTTTTCCGAGGGACGCCGGTGCGCCCGTGACCCAGAAAGAGCTCAGGAGGGCTCGGGGCTGTTTTCCAGCTCCCCCATGTCAGCCTTGGTTCTAGACCATTCTTTCGGGCGCCAGACCAGTTTGGAGGACAGAGAAGGCCCCGGGTGGTGGCGCTAATGAAGAAGGAAGTGACTTGGACAACGACCGTTGTAGGAAATGCCCCCCCAACACACCCCACACAGACGCCCTCTGGCGGGGGTCTCAGCTGTCACATAAGTCTCAGGCGCGAGGCACGGGGACGGACTAAGGAGGACAGAACTGGGGCATGTTCCTCGCGCCGTAAGAATGTTCTGTTTTGTAAGTTTCCGTTTCACTGTGTGTGTGTTGGGAGAAACTGAGCGGTCACTGTGATGGGCTCTACTGCACCGCGTGCAGTGACTTAAACAGGTGAAAATCACGCCGGGGCCGGGGGGCCCGGGAAGGAGCCGTGGGGGAAGCAGGCCGAGACGCACCGCCTTCAGAGGTCACTTCGGCCGGGGTCTTACCCGTTAGACGGAGGACAGACGGGTTCCTCCTCCTGTGCGAATGCTTTCGGGGCATCTCGGCCTCCGGCTGGACTGGCCAAGGACTCACCTCCACCCGTGTCCCAGTAGGGAGGAATTCTTGTCATGGCGTTTGTCTCCCATTCTCTCCTCACTGGCATGATCCTTTGGGAAGGGCCCCGGCCCCCATCTGTCTGTCCTAGTGAGCGGGTCGGCAGGGGTCTGGAAGCTTCTGGCAGTGTGCACCTTCCTCAGTGCACCTGGTCTCCCCCTGCAGGTGGTCAGCGTGTTTGGGGAACCCCTGAAAGGCTACGGGGAGATGACGAGGCACGGCCGCCGGCAGCACGTCAGGTAACCCCCCCCCCCACGCTGCACCCGGTGGGGGGTGGGGTGGGCTGCGGGGAAGGAACTGCCGTTTCCGTTTCCCCTCTGGGCAGCTTTGTGGAGTACGTGAAGAATGGGCTCAAACACATGCGCGTCAAGTTCTACATCCAGGGCTCGGAGCCCGGGAAGCAGGGCACGGTGCATCTGGAAGTGAGAGAGGTAGGAGGTGCGCGGCCGCGCGTGGCCGCAGGGCGGGGGCTGCAGGCTCAGTATGGGGGTGGCAGGGGCGTGACCCAGGCCCTTCCTGTCTTCCAGAACCCAGAGACGGGGGAGTACGAGTTTCGCTACATATTTGTGGACCTGGACTCCTACCCGGGCAGAACGATCGTCATCGAAGACAATCGGTCCTGAGCTGGGGGGAGCAGCCGGCCGAGGCCCCGTCAGCCGGGGGCCAACGGGATAACCTGGCAGGCGGTGCCCGACTCTGGGCTGCGCGCAGCTGCCTCAAGGTCCCTCCGCCCGGCCAGCGCAAGGCATGCAGGAGGAGCAGAGGCCATTCTTAGCCCTGCACGGCTCCGGCCTCCCCGTCAGCCACCCTGTGTGAAAGTTTGGGTTTGAAAAGTTCATACATAAGTTAATGTAGAAGTCGGTATTTTTCTAGTATAGCTATAACGTTTGTGAAATAAAAGTGAGAAAAAGTTACAGGAGGTGTGTCCCTTCCCAGAATCCACGCAGGTGACAGGGAATGCAGTGTCCAGTGTGTTCCCACGGCCGGGGGTTGGGCGGTGGGGTTCCTGTGACTTCCGGTCCCCCTCCATGGGGGGTGTTGGCAGCGGGAAGCCACATGCCCGTGGCTGTCACTCTTGAAAGCACGTGCAGGTGTGGGGCCTGTGCACACAGCCGGGAATGGGCAGTAATAATAGCACCCAGGTCGTAATTTCTCCTCCTGAGAGTCGTGTGCAGAGTACTTAGGAGGTGAGCCCCGTAGAGAAATGATATCAGGAAGCATGCAGAATTTCCCGAGAACGGTAAAGCACCCACGAGGCTCAGTGGAAGGGGAGCCGGAGGCCCTGGGACCAGTTACTGCACCCAATGGTGTTGTCTCCGGAGGCCCTGGGACCAGTCACTGCACCCAATGGTGTTGTCTCCGGAGGCCCTGGGACCAGTCACTGCACCCAATGGTGTTGTCTCCAGAGGCCCTGGGACCAGTCACTGGCTGCACCACAATGGTGCCACCTCCAGGGGCCGCAAGCCTGAGGAAAGGAGTGCACGTACACTGACCCGGGAAAAAAGACTCATCTCACAGGACCACAGACACTAAACACCCAGCCAGGGAAACATTAAGAAAAACAACAAGATCCACATGGCAGAGCCTGGCAGCCCCCAAAGAGCCCAGAGCAAGGTCAGAAAAGTAGAAGCAAAAGTACAAAGAAGGTGTAAAAGGTAACGAGCAGAAGGAACAATGTTTCACATCATTTTTCATTTAACGAGATACCACTACACGTGTGTCAGGATGACCGAACTCTGACTGACGCCAGATGCTGGGGCAGGTGGGAGCAGCCCGAGCACTTCCTGCTGTGGGAACAACGGGGCCTCGTTTGGAAGACAGTTGGCGAAGCCTTAGGAAACCCAACACTTACTCTCTGGCCCGCGGTTGTGTCCTCAGTATT
Organism: Sorex araneus; assembly: GCF_027595985.1. NCBI lineage: Eukaryota > Metazoa > Chordata > Mammalia > Eulipotyphla > Soricidae > Sorex > Sorex araneus. The sequence continues at coordinate 378,656,402 of NC_073303.1, forward strand.
CACATGTGGAAAACATGTCATACTTGAGCCATCTGCAGCCTACAAGGGGAAATTCAAATAGGTGCTTTTTAGTGTAATACCCGTCGGGTAAATCACATGTCTCCAGTATTCACATGTAAAGACATGTCGGGGTATTTTGGTGATGCAAGAAATGTGTACAGTACCGCAGTCGGGACAGAATATTTCTATTCTCCAGAAGTTACTTTCCTCAGTGACTCCCATGTCAAGGAAAAAGCTTAAGCAATAGAATCATTACAGTATGGACTTGTTCTTGCTGGAGCTGTTTAACGTAACCCTTTGGGGATTAGCCTGCTGTTCTGTGTAACCATGCTGCACCTGTATTTATTGCGGCAAACCAAAATTCCATTGCAGAAGCCCAATCATGAACTACTTTCTAACTGTATCTCACAGTGATTCAATTTTAAAAGTAAAATTCCATTGTGTGAATGTACTACCTAACTAACAGGCTTTAGCTAAGGTCAATAAAACGCGCCTGAATGTTCCTTTACAAAAAAGATAATGTATGCCCTCACCAGACTGGCACCGGGTGCCCATTGTGGCTTTATCCATTAAACTGACAGTCTCCTTCAGGGGGATAAACTGGCACACGTACGACATGGCCCGGGGTCTGGGCTACAGCAAACAACCGGATATAACCTTTTCCTCACTCCCTTCTCTCCACGACTCCTCTTGGCTTCAGCCAGGACTAGAGACTTCAGGGTCACCTTCTCCCTGCGGTGGCCACAGCCACGGTGGCTCCTCGGCGCACGGCCTGTGCTGTGGGTCTGCAGCCTCTCCAGTCCCTGCCTCAACTGTCAGCCCGGCTGCAATCTGTCGTCACCTCCGCCCTCACCTCCTGCAAGGACCCAGTCGGACGCTGGCGTCCGGGAAGCCTGGCATTTCCTTGACTTCATTCTCACGTCCTCGAGCTGACGAGGGCCCCATCGGAATGCAGCCACATCTGGCCCCGAGGGTTCCCGAGACTGTCCCATGCGCGGGAGGAAGGTCTTGCAGGGGCCTCCTGCGGGCTTGGAGCTTCCTTAGCGCAGCTTGTTCTGCGGAGGGAAGAGTCCTTGGTGCTGACCAACTCGCAGCTTCCCCGGGAATTTGCCAAGCAAGGTGGAGCCAGTCTCCCAGTAAGTGAGAGAAAAGCACTGCGGGCGCTCCACTCTGGAAGGGCGCCCGTGTCTGAGGGCTCTCGTCTCCTCCACAGCCCAGCCTCTCAAACGGCGGGTCCACCCCGTGGGCGGTACCTTCTAAGAGTTTTGCTGTAGGGGCCGGAGTGATAGTGCAGTGGGGAGAGCATTTGCCTTACACGCGCCTGACCCGGGTTCCATCCCCAGCATTCCAAATGGTCCCCAGCGTAATTCCTGAGTGCAGAGCCAGGAGTAACCCCTGAGCATCGCCGGGTGTGACCCAAAAAGAAAAAGTTTGCTGTAAAATCAGTTTCTCTATGCTTCATGACCATAAATATTTTATTCGTATGCCTATTTTATATATCTGTGCTCAGGCCACTTAAACATTTCTCAGCAAAAAAGGGGTCTCGAATGGGAGCAGTCTGAGAAACCCCAATTCAGAACACTGCCTCTAGGACCCATGGCCTCCTGAGGGCAAGAATTCCCTTCACTTTGGGCTCATCATCATCATCATCATTCTCTCTCTCTCTCTCTCTCCCTATCTCTCTTTCTCTTTCTCTCCCTCCCTATCTCTCTCTTTCTCTCTCCCTCCCTATCTCTCTTTCTTCCTCTCTCTCTCATAGTCCATCCATCCTCCCTCAATAAAATCATCTTCCTACAAAAAGGAAGGAAAAGAAAGGAGAAAAGAAAGAAAAGAGCTGAGAAAGGAGAAAGGGGGAAGATACAAAAAAGAAAACCTTTTATGGTGACACTGACAATTACTAATAGGGGACTCGGCCACAGCGAGTTAGACAACACCTCCACACTTGACAATCTCCGTTCCGAATTTACCCACGCTTCCTCCCCTTCTGTCCCAATATCAATGTGGCACACGCAGAAGCACTCTTGAGAGAACCCATTATCAAATGTTGGCATGAATTCTTAATATTCTCCAAGAAACTGATCCTGGAAAGTATCAAATATTTACAGCGCAGTGTCTGGGCTGTCTCACTTGAGGAAAATTCTCATCTGTTCACAAATGCGCTTCAGCTCTTGGGAGCAGATGGTGGAGAGCAATAAAGAGCCGAGCGCTTAGGAGGCAGGAGGGAAGTGGAGCAAGACGCACGGCAGGGACCGTCCCCGCTGGGTCTAGAATGTCCGTCCCCGGGATCAAGAACTCCCCCTGCAAGGCGCGAGAGTCCACCAGCTTCCGTGACTCCCCGGAACTTCCTGTGAGCTTCCCCATCGCCTAGACATAGCTTCTGGCCCACACCCTCACTTCCCAGGGTCCGCTGGCTTGGCACCATGTGGTGGCATTAATTCAGATACTGTGGGAGATCGCAGCCGGGCGGGCAAGCTGGCGGGCCCTGGTGCTCTCATTCCTTTATTCCTGCTCTTGCCTGGGCAGAGCCAAGGAGCCAGCAGCAGGCCTGGGGGTGCCCCAGGGAAGCTGGGGTCATCCCGCGTCCTTTTGTCCTGCGGAACAACGGTCCAGGATCCCTTGGGTGGCGTCAGGAAGCACAGCAGAGGCAGGAGAGGAGAGGAAAGGAGCCGTCCTGGGCCTGGTCACGGAAGGGCTTGAACACGGGCTCCAGACTGTTCCTCCGAGGGGCAGGCCCCTGCTCCCAGCTCCCAGCTGCAGGAAGGCCACATGGCGTCCAGGGACCGGGCACAGCAGCGGCTCTGTCCCCCGGAGATGCCCGCCCGGCTGGGGTGGGCACCGGGTCCTGGGTTTGAGAGGGCTCGCCCGCCCGCCCACCCGCCCACCCATGCCTCCTCAGTGGATGCACCACATTCCCTCCCGGGGAAACGGAACGCCTCTGCCCTACTGGCTCTCCATGTGGACCTTCCACACTCCCTGCACCTCAGGGAGCAGTGCTGGGTGCTGGGCACACCCCACTCCTCAGGGGACGGCCCGTGCAAGGACGGCCACCTTCCCGCCTGCCCCTCGTCTCCACCTTCCTCCCACCTACCCCCTCAGCTTCCTCCCCTCTCACCTCCCCCCTTCTCACCCCCCCTTCCTCTCACCTAGGTCTCACCTCCTTGCCCTCTCACCCAAAGCACCTCTTGCCTTCTATCGCTTCTACTCCTTCACCTCTCACCTCCCTTTTCCCTCCCTCCCTTCTCACTTCCCTCACCTCTCACCCCTCTCTCTTACCACCTCCCTCCCCTCCGCCTGCACCTCTCATCACCACCCCCTCCTTCCTCACCTTCCTCACTCTGCCCCCCTGCACTACCTCTTCAACCTTCCTCCTCTCCCACCCCTGAGGCCCTGAGGCCCCCAGCCCGCGCCCTTCCTACAGAGAAAGCCCTCCACTGTCCGGTCTGGCCCCTCCTGGCCACGTGCCCCACCGGCCTCAGGAAGCGCGAACACGTACGCCTTCACCTCCGGAACAGGGAGCGGAGAGAAGGAGCCTGGGCACGGAGCAGCCTCTGCTTCTCGGGACCAGCGCTGCGGGGCCCTTCCTCAGAGCACTGGCCCGGCTGCCTTGGGGCAGTGCCCATGGCGTCCCGTGGGTGGTTTTCTGCTGCCCTTACTGGGCCAGTTTTCCCAATAAAACGGATGAAAAGAAGCTTCTGTCCAAGGTCACACCTGCAAGGCAAACCAGGGGCCGGAGTGGTAGCACAGCGAGGAGGGCATTTGCCTTGCACGCGGCCCACCCGGGCTCTGTTCCAGCTCCCCAGAGGGTCCCTCAAGCACTGTCAGGAGTGATTCCTGCGTGCAGAGCCAGGAGTGACCCTGTGCATCGCTGGGTGTGACCCAAAAAGCAAAAAGGAAAAAAGAAGAAAGTCAAACCAACCAAGTTCCTTCAACGAACCAAAGTCCCATCCGTCCAGATCCCTCGGTGAAATGTTTCCAGTTAAGCCTCCGCTCCTGTGTCAGGCCCCTGACCCCCGTGTCCACCTGCGGGTGTCCCTGGGAACCGGGCTCTGCCTGCGGACTCAGCGGAGGGCGGCGCGGCCCGACCCAACCCACTGCCCGGGGCCGGCCACCAGGGGGCGCGCGCCCGCCGCGGCAGAGCGTCTCGGGGCCGCCTGGTCCAGAGCATCTCTCTGGGCGGGGCCGCTGTGGCCGTGGCCCGCGTTTCTCCGGGACCCCGCGGCAGTGAAGGGCCCCCATTTCTTGCAGGAATAAGGGCCAGCCTCTGTGCCCGTCACTGACTTCCTGCTCTTCTCTGAAGTCGCACGCTCGGAGGCGATGCGGGCACCAGGGGGTGCTCGTGCTTCAGTCCCGCTCTGCATGTACTCGGGAGCTCCCCCCACGGTGCTCAGGAGGTCTGGGAACCCCCTGGCTCAGCACCTAGACCCAAGGGAGAAGCACTGCTAGGGACCTGCAGCGCTGGGGACCCCCACCCGGATCACCCCAGTGCCGGAGACCCCCACCCAGGTCACCCCAGTCCTGGAGACCCCCACCTAAGTCACCCCAGCACTGGGCGCCTTCACCCTCCTCACCCCAATGCTGAGAACCCCCACCCAGGTCACCCCAGTGCTGGGGACCCCCACCCAGGCCACCCCAGAGCTGCCCCCCCCCCCAGGGCTGCACCCAGTGGCGCTGCTTTATAACATCACTACTGCTAAGAGGAATCCCTCCCCAGAGGTCAGAAAGTATCAGTTAGCACCAAGTTTAGATTGCCAAGTGCTATTAAAGAGAAGATAGTAGGTGTTGTACTCGGATAACTGGAGCTCGTTCAATAATCTCATCCAGATGAAATTATTCTGATGAAATAATTTTGATGAGGGGCTGGAGCAATAGCACAGCAGGGAGGGCGTTTGCCTTGCACGTGGCCGGTGCAGTTCCGTCCCTGGCATCCCAGATGCTCCCCTGAGCCCTGCCAGGAGTGATCCCCGAGCACAGAGCCAGGAGTCAGCCCTGTGCACTGCGGGTGTGACCCAAAGACAAAACCAAAAAAGGGAGCCCAGAGCTCCAGGCCAAAGTGTCTCCCGCTGAGGAAGGTTCCCTGCCCCCTCGTGCCCTGGCCCAAGGGCCCCTCCTTGTGGTGCCCAGCGGGAGGAAGGGAGGCGGAAGACGCTCACAGACTCCAGACGCCCCCACACCTGCCACCGCCTTGAGCCAGTCCTGTGGGCCTGACTTTCCTCCAACCTTCCGCAGGAAGAAAGGGTCCCGGAGAGCTGCAGAGGGAAACAGGCGCTGGGCTTGGCGCCCGAAAGGTCCATGTCTCAAGTCCCTCGACCTTCGACCCCTTCTCCTCCCCGGGGCCTTCCTCCTCTCCCCCGTCCCTCCCCCTCATAAGGACCTGGTTTTTGTTCCCAGGAAACTAAAGTTTGTCACAGAAGAGACATTCGGTGGCTTTTGTTTCAGGGAGGTCACTGGTCTTCCACATGGGGTCTGGGGTGGGCGACACTCAAGGACCACAAAATCAGTCGTGAAAGGCGGTGGAGAATGTAGCAGCTTTAAGTATCACAAAGCAGCGGAGGCGCCTGCCCGGGTTCCCGGGATACAGCTGGCTGTCCTGCACCAGCCACCCTGCGCACGGCCCACACTGCCAGGAAACACCACTGATGTCAACCTGTATCTCTGTTGTTTGTTTATTAATATTAATTATATATGTAAAAGTTACGTATTCTAACTGCTGCGTATTTCTGTATGATTTTTAGTTATGGAGCCTAGTTATGCTTTTCTCTCTTACCCATTAGTTCTACTGTAAGTTCTTTGTATTTAATTAATTTATTTAATTAGTATTACATCAACACTATTCGGTTTTGGGGGGGGATTTTTTCGGGTTTTTTTGTTTTGTTTGTTTTGTTTGCTTTTTGGATCACATCCAGCGATGCTCTGGGGTTACTCCTGCCTTGTGCACTCAAGAATTACTCCTGGTGGTGCTCGGGGGGCCATATGGGATGCCGGGGATTGAATTTGGGTCAGCATGTGCAAGGCAAACACCCAACCTGCTGTACTATCGCTCCGGCCCCACTATGCATATTTTTAATTAGAGGAATTCTTGTCCTGTGATTTTCAAGTAGCAAGCCTTTAAAAAGAGGAGAGCCTAGGGGCTGGAGCAATAGCACAGCGGGGAGGGCATTTGCTTTGCATGCGGCCGGCCTGGGTTCAATTCCCAGCATCCCATATGGTCCCTGAGTACCGCCAGGAGTGATTCCTGAGTGCAGAGCCAGGAGTAACCCCTGAGCATCGCCAGGTGTGACCCAAAAAGCAAAAAAAAAAAAAAAAGAGAAGAGCCTGTCTAGGTAAAGTTGGAGCATTTCAGGTGTTAGTTGCTAAAGCAGAAGTATCCAGAATGTTCCCCGTGTTGGCTCATAAGCTGTCTGCTAGGAGGCCTTTTATTATGAGTAAGTTTAAGTCGGAATCAGAGAGAACTTCATCAAGGTAAGTTCTGTCTTGTGCTGTCTCAGTAAAGGGAAATCGCAGGTTGATGTACTTTAATGGCGTGGGGGTGTTTGGAGGATCAGGAGAGGAGCAGTGTTCTTCTGACTCCAGCTCACTCGAACCCCGTCCTCCTGCCCATCACAGCCCCGGGGAACAGAGGGATTCCCCACGGTGGGCTCCAGAACCGCAGGTGATATGCAGGAACTGGCAGAGCAGTGAGTCCCGTGGGGATTTCCTCGGAGCCAGAATGGGGGACGGGCACGGGGGGACACAGGCAGGGGCGTCTTCGCGCCAGCCTCGGGGCGCAGACTGGACCCCCCGAGGGCACTCTGGGCCTGCTCTCCCCACCCCTGGCCTGCGGGGCACTGGCGGGACTGGTTTGGGTCTGACGCGCAGAATCGGATACCCAGAACCTCCCGAGCAGAGGAGCCGCTTTCTCGCTGCCTCCAGAGGGGCCGGCGGGCCCGGAAGAGACCAGCTACTTACTGGACAGCTGCTGGCCGGCCGTGCGGGTTTGAGCAGACTGGAGCAGGAAGGCACTCCGTGTGCACATGTGCATACGTGCATGTACATGCATGCGTGCCTGTGTGCGCAAGTGTGTGTGCGTGTGTGCACGTGTGTGTGCATGCGCGTGTGTGTGACGTTTGTGTGTGTGTGCGTGTGTGTGTGTGCGTGTGTGTGTTCATGTGTGTGTGCGTGTGTGCGCGTGTGTGTGTTCATGTGTGTGTGTGCGTGTGTGCGCGTGTGTGCGTGTGTGTGTGTGCACACGCGTGTGTGAGCAGAGGACCAGAGAGAAGGAAAGAGCGGCTGCGTCCCCATCCTGAAAAGCGCCGTCTTACACGGTGGGCCCAGGCCTGGGCTGGGGCACGTGGTGTCAGGCCCCACCTGTGGCTCAGAAATAAGGGGACGCTTGCCCGCTGCCGAGCCCAGGGCCCACCCTGCGCAGGAGCCCGGAGGGAGCTAACAGGGCTCTGAAGCAGCTCCGAGTCGGGACGCAGGATGCGTGGATACACGGCAGACGCACCGTCCAGCCGCGGGGCGCAGGGCAAGCTGCTCAGGAAAGCAGGGCGGTCCCAGTGTCCACTCAAGAGAGGAGGCTGGGCTTGCTGTCCACGGCCCACTCCCCAGCTGCCGCCAGAGGGCTGGGAAGCAGAAGCAAAAGGGGGGGCATCGGGGAGGGGACGGCCAGTTCCGGCGGCCTCCGAGACCAGGTACCACCGGGGGTCCCAGAGGTGATAGTGGGA